>NW_019263883.1:340991-370218 GCF_002742605.1 Olea europaea var. sylvestris | reverse complement strand
CACACATTATTCAATAAAATAATATTACACGTAAATTCAAAAACATTTTCTTGATTTTTAACCACACATTCTGCATCAATTTACTATTTAAAATGCATTATTTCCCCCAAAACGTGGCTCTAACAAGGGCATAAAATCAGCACATGTAGTAGCAGCCTTGAAATTTCTTTCATAGCAAGTTTTGCTTGAATTGTCTTCTTCTTTTTTTTAATAAGTAAAATAAAATTATCTTTGTACCTCTTAAATTCCCAAACATGTTCATGTTTGGCGATATTTTTGGCTTAAT
This sequence comes from Olea europaea var. sylvestris, assembly GCF_002742605.1. Taxonomy (NCBI): domain Eukaryota; kingdom Viridiplantae; phylum Streptophyta; class Magnoliopsida; order Lamiales; family Oleaceae; genus Olea; species Olea europaea. The sequence continues at coordinate 369,932 of NW_019263883.1, read as the reverse complement.
GTTTTGCTGCATGATACAAGAGGATAACAAAGGAAAGATTCAATAACATTGCAATTTATTTCACTCTGTGCAAAACCTCATTTTTCAACTCGGATTAATTGTTTCTTTGGACAAAATAAGTGGGATTCACTATAAATATGTATGCAGTGGCTAAACAAGGCCTGTTTTGCTCAAACAGTCAAGCCGAAACACTTACAATCAATAGATCATTGGTGATCTCGTTCAGGAGTCCGTTGAGCATGTGCTTCTCCACATCCTTTATGATAAAGTCCTGTTCAGGGTACGCAAACATCATGTCATCCCATCCAAAATCCCACGCACTGTTAACATCTAAATCCCTGTTATGGATGTCTCTGTCAAGCATTTTATACAGGTAGTCTGCTACATCACATTCGTCATTCCCATTGTCCACGTAGATCTTTAACATTTCGAAGTCTTTGTAGAGTTGCTTTACCAAATCATCAAAGGACCTTACTTTTGGATGACTGATTGAAGTTGTAGTATAGGGATGCACTGTGACTTCTTGTCTCCATGCTTTTCTTTTCATTACTTCGTATCCACAATCCAATATGAGCTTCATGTTTGCATCTTCACCATTGTGATCACCAGCGCGAATAAAGCTTTCAGATAAATCGAGCTTGTAAAGTGTTTCTGCCGCATTTAGAAATGACTGACTTTTGATTAGCATCACTTTGAGATACTTTTCAGATTCTGTAAGTTGGTCTTGACTCGCGGGACTTTTCTTGTACTCATGCTGGGAAAAGTTGCATAATTCCAAGCCTGCTTCACGGACTCCTGCAGTGTCTACTGTTATAAATTAATCATCAGTACATTAGATGTGCCATCACTAGTGGAACTCATTTTTATACAGGATCTCCAAATATTACTATGCTGGAAGCACAGGAGTGTTTGCGAAGATAAATATGGTCAAAATTTACAAAAGGCCTCTTATGGTAAATTACATGGTCTTCTTATGGTTTCAGAGGTTATTGGCTTGAGGAAATGATTGTCTTCTAGTTGAATCAAAGAATCTGCATATACTGTTTTCCCCCCCTTGATGATCTTAAATATGGATGGGGTTTGAAGTTCTTTCAGTGAAGTAAAATATGGGGGTTGACTTGAGGATAAAGAAGAGAGACTAATAACTTTGGGATTTTTTTTTGGGGGGGGGGGGGGGGGTGCTTATTTGACATCGGAATTGATGACTCCACAAAAAATGAAACTCATAGAATTAGACACTTACCAGTTGATTGAATGCATTCTTTGAATTCATGCGCTTCGGTAAAAGCATATGGCTGATCTCCACTCTGGTAATCATCAATAACCTTGACTGACTTCGGGGCTAAATCTTGACACTGTAAGGCCAACAAAACATACTTTTATGTTATTCTCCCTAAAGCATATTTATATACATGAACTCAATTTTTATTGTCTAGGTTATTCTATTCACTTACCCTGTCATTTGGAGTTAGCATGTCCAGACATTTCTGAGTTTGGCATTCATCTGCAACAGAATTGTTTAAAATGGTAGTTTGTCCAGCATCATTTTGCAACTTATCTGACTCTTTAAGCGGTTCATTTATTCTTTCTGAATCTTTACATCTAATAATGGCTACTTCTTCTTCCTTGAGCTGGTCTGGCTTCTGCTGTTTCACTCGTAACATGACAGTTGAATGTTTCAGTGGTCTTGTAGAGTGATTCCCCATTCCATTTCTTCTAGTCATCACTACATCTATCTTCGGATGCTTCTCATTTCTACGAATTTGCACAGCCTTCTGTGTGGCTACTACATCCATAGGCTTCTCTTTTGCAAGCAGAGGAGTGCTACCCCCTTCTTTCTGCATCTCATTTTCTAGTTCTTTGGTAGATGAGTTTTGACTTTGGAGGTCATTCATGGAAATTTTCAGATTGACCGTGGAGTTATAAGAGGCGGTAATTCGGGAATCATACTGTTGTCTGCTGTTTGGTGAATCTTTCAGGGACACCTTTTCCAATTGTTTGATAGATTTTCTGTTAGCTGGTGTAGCCTTAGCATTTGATTGTTTCTTTTGCAAACTTGTTACTTTGCTCTTGGGTTTAGATGCAATCATGCGTTCCACTTGATGCCCTTTAAGATTTTTGGGCTGCAAATTTTGTTTCAGAAGCTGTTGCCCACTTTTTTCTGCTTGACTCTTGTTCTCTGAACGATCAGGTTTGGTAGGCACCGGCACTTGATGCAGTTCTTGGTCATCCTGCAGCTTTTGTGGATTACTTCGGAGGACCTCATTTGCACTGCTTTTTGGCAGGTGATCTACGATTACCTTGGACTCGATGTTTTCTTGTGCTATTTCAGCTTCTGGTTTTCTGACTTTTTGTTGTGGCTTCTGCTGCAGCTCAGTGTTTGAGATTGAATTGCTTCCTCGTGTGTCAGCCATTTTCCTTTCTCTGTATTTTGTAACATTCTCTTGTGTCTTGCTCTCCTGGAAATTCTGAAATCCCGGAACTTGATTTGGTTCACTGATGCGATTTCTCTGCTTGTTCATTGCAATGGTCTCTGTTTTTGGGCCTGACTGTGCATCCACACCAACTGCTTGTATCTTCATGTCTTGTCGCGGTGGATTTTTACCAGAAATTACCGTTTCAGATTTGCCACTTGAAGTTACTTGATTCTTCTCTATTTCAACATCAAATTTAGCATCCCTGGTTGCTGGTGCATGGTTGGTTTGAATCAACTTTTTATTAGTACTAAGAGGTGATCCGTTCTTACCGTCCCTATCGAGTGGTTGAGGCAACTTTGAATTTTTGTTTGAGATTTTCCCTTCCTTCTTTTTTTGGCTTGAATCTTTTTGCACACACTTGGAATCTTCCTTTTGAGGAAGTTCTTCGAGTCCCATAAGTTTTGCAATGACATTTGACATTCTCCCTTTGTCTTGTGTACACTGTGGTGAACCTGGGTGAATTTTGGGCTTCACATATGCAGAACGAGAATCAAAATCTGGAACACAGCTAGCGGACCTCTTATGTGGAGCTATCTTTGAGCTACTTAAAACTTGTTTAGGGCTTTCAGCTGGATATGTTAAGACCATCAGTTGCTGCGTAAAATCATTCTGGCTAGAATCTCTTGAAACATACGAGTTCTTGTCGTGTTTATCAAAAGAGAACCTTGGCCTATCCAGTATCCTCTTGTCAACTATGTTATCGTTGTTATCTTCATCGTCTTCATCCTCATCAAGTAGCTTAATACGACTTTTTTGTTGAGGGCTGATCATGTATTCTGAAGCTTCCTGCAGGTTTACGAGCATTTTCAAGGATTCTTCCAAGTCCATTGCCCCTTTCAACAGTTCTTTCCCAACTTGTATGGAGTTCCTATCGAAATTATGGCCATTGGAACAAGCTCTTAGAATCTGATTCAGCTTCTGTATTCCTTTTGATATTTCTGTTATATGAATGTGAGAGACAGTAGGGAACTGATTGGTTGAAAGACCCTGCTTATTGCTTATTTTCATCTTTCCAGTGTCTACTGATCTGCGACCAAATCGATTGAAAAAATTCACCAGTGGATTATTGCTTGAAGAGGTGATTTTGAGTTTCCCACCATTTTCAAGCGCAAAAGCTATGGCCGTTGAGAGATCTCCTGCTTGTCTAGAGCCATGGCCTCTGTCAGAGAGAACAATTTGTTTTGAAGATTCATCATTACTGATTGCTCTGCTGCCTGCATTAGACTTTCTGAACGTGTTTCCTGTTCTGGAACTAGCCTGCTGGGAAATATGGCATGGCAATTGAATGAATTAGTCCTTGTATGTCAAGAATTTAGCTTCCCAGAATGATGTGCAATTTTCTATCGTTAGAAAAATGAGACTTACAGATTGTGAGGCCTTTATTTGCCGACCGCCACTGTAAGTTTGCCCACGATTTACATACGTAGCTGTCATGTCGAGACATGATAGCACAGGAGAAAAAGGAAAGAATATTTGTGAGAATTCACGTGCACACACAATAACACGGTAAAACAAAGAAATTGATTACACGTTTGTCATTTGTCCAACGGCCAACCTGACCTCCAGATTTGTATATATATTGTATGCAGGCACTATAATCCTAAGGTCCAAATGACACCATCCTTACATACCAATTAATAACCTTTATTTCCTTTTTGAAACCCACCTCGGGAAACAATTCGCCTCTCAGTGCAGACTATCAGATTTAAATTTTAAGAGTATGAATATCAGCAAAAAAGCACGTCTTCTTCTATGGTTTGTTTGGTAGATTAGACAGCACTTGACGGGGTTAAATATGAAAAATAAGCGTATGAATATCAGCAAAAAAGCACGTCTTCTTCTATGGTTTGTTTGGTAGATTAGACAGCACTTGACTGGATTAAATATGAAAAATAAGCGAGATTCTTGTATGTTACTGTAGTACGAAGTACCGTCTAGTCTTACGTAACAACTAAAAAACATAGTCTTGTTCTTGGGATGCCTTTGCAGAAATATTCTGAACAGAAAGATTTAGGATTTACTTGGAACTCGAAAGGAGCCAACGCTGTCACCTCAGCCCTCATGTGATATTCCTAGTTTTTTTACACCCGTGAGAGAGATATGCCAAGAGAGGTATGGAAAAAGGAATAGGACCAATGAACAAGACTACAATAATTAATGACACGAATGAAAAAGGAATAGGACCAATGAACAAGACAACAATAATTAATGACACGAACAGTTTCTTTAATTCGTTTACTGATATGTTTTTCAGTGAAGTCCTACCAGTATTACTACTAAGTGTTTCTTCAAAAGCAATTTAACAAGAATATTGCCCAATCAAGTCATGGAATTAGTCCTTGAAATCAATCATGAATCATTCTACTTTTATTGAACATGTTAAAGAACATAATTCTTGTCTGTAATCATACTGGAAATAATCATGTTACCTGTAGACATTTGGTTGGAATGTTGGCCCGAATTTTGAGTTGCAGCCATCCGTTCTTTACGCAGACGAAGATCATGCAGTAACTTCTGCGCGAAATCTGATTTTGACGCCATGTTAATTGTTTCCCGAGCCCAGAAATTTCAAGGCCACGCTCAAAAATCTGTGTTTGTTGGCTATTTCTGGAATGAAAAACTCAAATAGAAACTAGAAATAAGTTTGAGAGACGTGGAAATGGAGAATATCCTTAGATTGTGTTGGAGGTTAGATCTTTGTACATGTAAGAAGGAATTGTATTGTTCTTTATCACTTTGGTGGGAGGGTACTTTCAGTGTTGGGTAAGATGGACAGCGGGGAAAAAGGATAATCAAAATGGTGATGGGAATTTTTACTCTGAAAGTTTGTCGTGAAAGTTACATCTCTCTCTCTCTCTCTCTCTCTCTCTCTCGCGCTCTCTGTGTGTCGGGTCAGTGGATGCTATATGTAAAAATGCTTGCTTTTATTTCACTCCAAGCAATGACACTAAGGTCTCAACTTTGAATAGCTTCATTTGCAGACGTAAATTAAACGGTAACATAATTTGTCTTTGGATATTTGCCTTGTTCACACTGAAAGACTGACAGTAGTTTAAGAAATTTAACGTTAAAATTACCTCAGATTCCAGTTCCCATTCTGCAGAAATAGGGTTGGCACGCTTGGGTGAACTTGGAGCACCGTTGTCCGTGGATAAGAAGTAGAGCAACATTAGGTGTGGGTTTGTCTTTATGGGCAAACGGCACTTTAACACCCTTTTGTCTATAAAAGTATGTACTCCCCACTCTTAAAAAGTTTGAGATAGACTACGTTGAGAAAAATATTGCACACACTTTATTGACGGCACTTCAACCATAGAAACAGAGATTTTGGTCATTTTATTTAGTCTTATTGCATTAATGACATGTTCGGTAGTAATTATGAGAATTGATTTTTTATCGTTAGAGAGAAAAGTGGATCTCAGAGTGAAGAAGTAAAAAACGACAATTAGAATAATGAAATAATGGTAAAAAAAATTTTGATTTTCTTTGGTGAAAAATTGCTACCAAATGGAGACTTAAATTTGAGAAGATGTTGAAAAGTTCATGAAATTATTTAGCAAGAAAAAATAAGGAAAGAAAGGTTCATGGGACAACGAGTGTTAGACCGTTGTGGGTTGTGATCGCTTCGACAAATATGGTTTCTTGCCTTATGTTGATGCTTTAGCGCAGATTTGCGGGAGTTGTGTGCGTTTTACAAGGCAGCGAATTGATGTCACATTGACGTGCATGTGATTGTTGTATTTTGCCAACTTGTGTGAAGAGTTTGCACGAACGTTAGGGAAGGAAGTCATGTAGTATGAGTTTTACTTGATAGCTGCATTGCAGGGGTACGATTTCTCAATACCATAATAAAACTTAAAATTTATATCGATAAAATATAATGTAATACTAATGAATATCATAATATATTATAAATATTGATAATTGTAGTGTAATTATGAATATTAATTATGTAAGCATGTGTTATATATGTGTAATAGTTATATATGTGTTATACTTTACTGATATAAATATTAATAAAACAAAAGAATTGAAGGTTGGCAACGAACCACAAGCATTTGACACGGACCATTTTCACGAGCCAACCCGTGCGACTCGAAGAGCCTGATTGGCCAGCTCAAGCTTGATCCAAGTCTTGAAATTTGGTCTTGGCTTGAGCTTTGAGTCAAGCTGTCTCGAACTTTTTCGGGCCATTTGAGCTGACGGGGCTCATTTGTCATTCTAAATGTATTGTTTTAACATTTGAATGTTATTAAGTCCTTATTTGGTTAGGATTAAAATCAGATTTTTAGTATGTTTTAATAAAAGTTGATGAAATACGTGCTTGAAAAGTTATGTAATCCATAAAATATATGATTAAAATTAATAGTTAATTTTGACTTAGATTAAAGTTTAAATTTTAATTGGTACCAAACAGGGACTAAATTAAAATTTCTTTTATTTATGCGTTAACACATCATTGTATTTTTATTGTGCATGTGATCAAAAGTGCCTTCAATTTATTGGTGACATACATATTAGGTGCTTGCATTGAGAAATATATACACACACTATTTATATATCAATTGAGAAATAATTGTCCTAAACCAAAGATTGGCACTTTGTTTTGATAAGGTTTGTTAAGAACTTCTACCAATTTGGGTATGAAACTTGTCTTGACCTCGACGAGAGGATCTTAAGAGTGGTGACACTAGTATTAGATATAAATTATAACTTCAGTTGCATTTATGCTTATATTCTATGGTAATAACTTATATAGATCCAAGAGATGTGGTTTAGTCAAATAAGAGATTTTCTATTGTATCGAGTTAATATTACTCTATTGTACTCCTATATAATGCAATACGCTGATGGAATAATTGAGTTTTCTTATTCTCTTTAATTACATGGTATCATAGCCTAAACATCTCTCTTTCTATGTATTATTACACTAGCCAACCTCGCAACCTCGGCCACTTCCTTTTTTAGCCAATTTTGCAACCGTTGCCTCATCTCTTTCTGCTTTGCAATTCAGACTCCTCTCAAACTGACCACAACCAACTACCTCACTTGAAAAAAATTTCCAAACCTTACTCAACGGATATGATCCTATAGGGTATGTTGATGGTACATATCCTTGCCCACTAGCCATCGTCATAACTAATGGCACCACTATGGCCAACACAGCCTTTGCACATTAGATCTGTTGATCCCAAAAAATTTCGTCAATAGATCCCCGATCTCATCCTCTCCACACTTGCACACGAAACACTCCGTTAGGAGGCAAAGGCCGTTGATTAAAAAAAAGGTCCGGCGACGTTTGCACTCCAATGGTCAAGTCAACAATCGGATGAAATATAAGAAGAGTGCAAGAGTTGAGAGGGGAGAATTGGCTAGAGTTGTGAAAACATACCTTAATTGTATGATGAAACCCCATATATATAGAACATGAAGATGGGTCGAGTGCGTTAATGGGCATCGTCCAAGTTCAATAGAAAGGCTCAATATGCAACAATTTTATAGGCATAACTTCTTAATGATCTTGTCAGATTCCTTTTTCCATATATAATCCCATTTGTTTCCTCCTCCAAAGCCTGTCATGATGATTGGACTGCTCTTGCAACAACTTATGCTAGACCATCTCATGCTTGTGTCATGCACATCAAGAGTCGTGTATTTAATTTTACAAAAAGCTCTAAAACCATTACCGAATGCCTCCAGCAAGTCGAAAGCAAGACACGTGAACTTACTGTTATGTATGCAACAATTCATGGCGAAGATCTTGTACTCAAAATTCTCCATGAGCTGCTCATGGAATTCAATGATATAGCCTTTGCTGTCCAAGCTTGAGAATCCCCAATCTCCCTTGATGAATTGCACAAGAAGTTTATTAGCTTTGAATCCCATATCGAGTCCTCCACTATGACTACCTTATATTGTCCCTCTTTTACATTTTATTTCTTTAAATCCATCTCATCTTTCTACCAACTGTACCCGACGGGTACCCAGTGACGGACACTGACATTTTGAGATGGGTGCAAAATCTAACTTGCAAAAAAGTTGTGATATAAAGTATTCAATATTTTATTACAATCATTCTCTAATCGTTCTTTTACTTTAACAACGTTCCATGAGTACATCATTTTCAATATTTTCAAATACATCATTCTCAATATATGCAATCAAACTATTATTCAATCATTGATCTTTGATTCGATTGTGCAAACTATTCTTGAAATAAGTTAATACAGTAAATGACTACTTGACTATAACAGTAGCCATGAGAAGAATTAATGTTAATGTTACAAGCTTGTAGATTAATGGAAACACTTCATACTTATTTTTCACAATCAACTTTTGTGCACGATCACTAAGGCCCTATAGTCCTTTAAAATCTTCATCGGTGCGCATGTCAAGAATATATGTATACAATTAATCATCAAGTTTTGAGATATCTGTTGAGTTAAAATCTCCCTCACATAGTCAAATCAATTTGTTTTTGTTAAAAGCAACAAGTGAATTATTTGGACATGGACACGCAATACAAGGGAGTAATTCATTATTTAACTAAAACGTTTAGCTTTGTTAATGTAGAAATATTTGTCTTAAAGGATGGAAAGCAATTTGATTATGCTGAATATTCGAAACGTAGAAAACACTAAAGCGCGCAGCAGACTCCAGCATTAGATTCTAATTAGTTGGAATTTTGATTGGGAAATGAAGATTTGTAGTAGATGTGGTGAGGGAGATGAGAGGGATTTGAAGAATTAAAGAATTAGAAGGGTCAAATAGTTTTGGACCTTTGGTAAAAAGGGTGAGGAGAGACAAGTGAGTCACGAGAAAGGAAAGAAAATGATAAGATGTGTGAATTTTTCAAAAAAGTAAAAAAAAAAGAAAAGAAAAAGAAAAAAAGAAATTCGAATTTTTTAAGTTGGGGGGATCACGTGACCCCCCATGCCCCACTCCCCTAAATTAACCATCTTCTAATGCCTCAAATAGGTACCAATCCAATACAAATCTTAAGTGACGATACTGTGGCTATTGCCAATGTCAAATTGCCCGCCAGCGCTCATCTCTTGCAAGCTACTCCACTCAGCGGGGATCATCTCATGAATCGCCTCAGTGGCTACCCTTTCCTCCTCCTAGTCTACTCCCTCACTCATTTCACCCGTCTCCTCAACTCATTCTACCACCATGCTATTACAGCTTACTCCTCGTTGAGTTCTATTTTACTTATCTCAGCATGTTATTACAAATGATCGATCTTCAAAAACTTTCATTCTATTTTTCTTATCCTTGTTAGATGAGCTCGTGATTAGTGATGAAAACATCCTGCCAATAACTGACTTTGGTTGTATCTTTCTCCAAACGCCAATGGGTCACTAAACTTAGGCTATAATATGCTTGAAAGCATTATGCCATTGTATGGCATAAATTAAAATCTATATTTTAATATAAATAAAATCAACAATAGATTTTAACAACATAGTTCATGAAATTTTTAACTTTTTAACTACACATTTCATCACCTTTTATCAAAATCTATTAAAAAATTGATTTTAATCGCCCAACAAATGAGCTCTATAAGTCAAAGTCAATTTATTTATTTATTTATTTTTACTCTTTCACAAACACGCATAGTCCTTACTTGGTTTAGTTAAGTTGATAAAAATAAGTCAATATCAATAATTAATTTGAATCATAGACATTATGGAACTTGCAACTTTTATCAAAATTTACTGAAAATATGATTTTTAGCAAAACCAAACGGGAGTCTAGTTTCAATTTGTCATATATCAGGATGAGGATCGGAATTAACTTCTTGAAGAGGGAAAAACTGTAGCTTGTTCTAAATAAGTTACTACACTTTAAGTTTTGTTTCATTGCAATCACTGGTTAGTCTATTTTTAAAAATAATGATAAATTTAACGTGTTAAACGGTCATACATCTTGCCATAGTAGAGTATGACTATTTTTAAAACTTGTGAATTAATTCTAATATACGTAGGCGATTCACTCGGGAGAGTAAACAAAACTACCAACACAATTTTATAGTTAGGTAACTAATTTTAACCGAACTAAAGTTCAGTGACCAATATGAAATAACTTTTAAAATTGAATAATTAATTTGAAATAAATTAGAGTTTAATTATCATATGATGACCCACGAGTTAAGTGGGCCAACCAGACCTTTTATCGCTTTTTTGAGTGCTCTCCAAGCCACGAACATTCCTTGCGTACCAATACCAAATTACATTAAGCCCATGTTTGGTTATGATTAAAATATAATTTTAATCTAAATCAAAGTTGAATAATTAATAATAATCACATCTTTCATGGATTTCACAACTTTTCAAAAACTTTCATCACAATTTACCAAAAAATCTAATTTTAATCTAGACCAAACATTATTTAAGCCTTTGTTTGGGCCTCATTTTTAGGAAAATAATGCATTTTTTAAATAGTGATTGATGGAGAATGTGTGTTTAAAAATTAAGAAAAAGTTTTGACTTTGCGTGTAATATTATTTTATTAAAAAATATGTAATTGAAAATGAGTTTTGAAAAAATGAACTTTTAGAATAATGAAGCTCAAATAGGACTGTTAACGAGCTCAGCTGAGCCGGCTAGCGAGCTGAACGGGTAAAATGAGCGAGTTTTTTTGGAATCTGAATCAAGCAGAGCTAAGCAAAAACTCGGCCAAAAAAATTCCGAGCCGAGCATGCCGACTTTTTTTCTTTTGGTTCTTTTTTTAATAAGTAAGACAACATAGCTGCTGCCTTTTACCTTAAAAGACAACAGTTGTGTTGCCTTAGTAGGCGGCCAGCTGCAACTGCCTTTTAAGACAACATTTTGCTGAGGAGGCAAACGAGTGAGTAGGAACTTTCTGCTTTTATTTTTTTAAGGCCTTGGGCCAACTAGGGCTCGGCCCGTCCTTCCAAAATGGGGCTTGGCCTAAAACCTTGAGTCAGACAGGTTCGAGCTTTTTTCAGGGTCGAGTCATGGGCGGCCCGAGTCAGCGAGTCGAATTGCTGTGCCTCGGCTCAAACAAGATGTAAGTCCTTGTTTAGTTTTCAATAAAATTTTAATGCATTTTTTCTACATTATTTTCAATCACACATTTTTTAATAAAATATTATTATACGTAAATAAAAATCTTTTCATTCTTTTTTAACTACACATTCTTCCAAAATTTACAATTCCAAAATACATTTGACCTAAATTTCTCATTATAGCCTCTGTCCATTATTGGTAAATGACATCGCACGTAGAAATTAAAATAAACAAAAGTATTCTTTGAAATATACAATATTTTTTGGTCATGTTCAGAAGTAGATTATTCCCAGTGAAAAGTGTTTTTAAAAAGAAATGTGTGATTAGAAAAATAAAAATAGGCGTATCATTGGAATGGTTTTTTAAATGATTTGGGAAGACAATCTCCCCAAAAAGGCTCAATCTGAGCGTTCGATAAAAAAATTAGTATCTTTATTAAGTTCTACAAAAGTTGTGGTTCAAAAATAGTAATTGCTAATGTAGTTGAAATTAATGTTTAAATTCAATTTAATAAAAATATTACTTTTAATGTTTAAGGAACAAAAACAATATTATCTGTATATATAGCTTCCGTTTGGCTTTCATTTTCATTTTCCTTCTCATTCTTTTTCTCTCTCTTATTTTCAACCACACAATCTTCCATAAAATAATATTACACGCAAATAAAAAGCTTTTTATTCTTTTTCAACCACACATTTTTCAAAAAAATACTATTTCATTTATTAAAACTTGAAAAGAATGGGGGCCAAACGAGGGCAAAGTACGGCTCTATTTGAGCTCCATTATAAGTAGATTTTTGGGAAAAAAATGTATTTTGTAATAATATTTTTTTAAAGAATATGTTGAAAAATGTTTGATTGAAATGAGTCAAATCACTGTTGAAAAATGTATTTTGACGAAAAAATGGCGTTCAAACAAGGGGCTAAATTTTTTGTTAAGATTGTAGTACTATAAAAAGTTTATTTATTAATTTTTTTTATTTCTTTTAATTAAAAGATTATGATTCATTGATTCCTATTATACATTATTCCATTGGTTTGATCGAATTGAAAATTAAGATATTTTAATATCCATTACTTATGTGTATTTAGTCTTGTAAGGTGATACTTCTTGATTCACATAGAATTCCATGTGTCCCATGCTATTCGGGTTAGAGCCATCAAAAATTTCCTCTCCCCTTATCGTACTACAACTTGGAAGTTTTCATAAACTGCTCAAGGTCGAGCCCTATAATTTGACGACGGACTTAAAAAATCACCTACAAACACTTTACGCCATTCACATCATCGTTTATTTGGTAAAATAATATTTTTAATTACAACAAAGATCATCAATTTTTATTCAGTGTTGCACTTAAACACTAACCTTTCCGTCTCACACATTAATTTCTAGCTCTTGTTTAAATTTGATTATTTGATAAGTGATTATTTGAAAGAGGGAAGGTGTGATTAAAAGTATGAAAAAATATAAAAAAAATGTAAGTTTTTTTTTAAAAAAAAAAATATAATTAATTTTCTTTTAATAATGTTTTTTTGAATTTCGCCCTTAGAAAAATATGAGAGTCGTTTCAGAACTCGGGATATCGTTTCACACATGCAGAGCCTGCCCGTTTTACATCGAAGATCGAGGTGGTAGCACCTTGGCCCTTGGACTTTATCCTGGGATCTCCAGCTTTTTTCGAAAAATATTGTGCGAATTATGCCGTCCAACAAGTCAAAAAGGAAAGGAATTGTGTCAAAATAAGAGGGCTTGAAATGAAAGAAATAAAATTCCATGAAACGCGTTGCGTACTAAATTACTAATCTCATTCACATCCGAATGGGACAGCTTTCCCACGAATAGGATCCAATCTCAGCCGTCCAATTATGCCGCCCCAACTACTTTTTTGGTTTACCCTAATTCCGAAATCAACGTTTCACGCGTATCCACCGTCAAAATATTTGCTGACCTTTTATTCAGAACCGTCGGATCACTCCACCCTCTCAATAAATTACGATCTTATCTCTTTCATTCTTTTGTATTCATTTCTTCATCCATTTGAAGTTCTGATTTCGATTCAGATCTACTCTAGTTCGTTTCTTTTCTCAAATTTTTGTTATGTTATCCTTGTAGATCGTGAAGTGATCTACGTTCTCAGTATGGCTTCAATAGCTTTGCTGGGATTGATTGTTCGACGAGTGTTTGGTGCCGTCAACGGAGAAAATCTGTGAATCGCTTTGCATCGATGGAGCACGGTTAGATCTGGGCTCAATTCAGCTGACGGATCAATGTAACTCGCAGTTCTGTTGGTAATATACTATGTTTTAAAATTATTTTAGCTTTATTTCTATGTTCATATAATGAATAAGACTTTCATGTTGCTGTCTTGCTTATATTTGTAATCAGCAGATCTGTTGTTGATATCTGCTTTTTATGAAATTATTAATGTTTTTTAGTTTTTTGCAGGATAAAGAAATGGCTTCTACTGACAATTCGTTGCAGTTTACGCTCTTTTTATGGTATCTATACTCGTCATGGTGTCCGAGCAGAGACATCTATTCTTGTTGATGCTCAAGGCCCGAAATCATTTGCGGATGCTGGATGATGGACTTAGAAAGGATAAAAATTCTGTCTACATGGATACAAGGTTCTAACATGTTTAATGGCTTTCATAATTATGATTCATTTAATGTTAATTCGAAAAAATGAGCTAGAAGTAGTTGTGACAAGATATTGAGAAAAGAGAGGCTATGTGTAAGAAAAGAGTGGCTTATGTTCGTCTCGCCGACCTTTGCCATGTCGGGTGCGCTCACATGGCAGGTCAAAAGCTCAATAAAATACATAATATTTTTGATTTTGAGGAGAGATGGTACGGGGATTTTTGCCCGGCTCTCTCCTCCGCGTGTGGTGTCTTTTTATTCTTTTCCTTTCCCTCCTCGTTCTCGTTTCTATTGCTGCGATAATTTTATTTCTGTTTGGTCCTTGAATGGGTTGGGGCCTTTTCCTGTGTTACAAAGATGTCATGAAACCCGTTCAAGGATAAAGCATAATTTATTTTTTTCCCGGAGCAAAGTCACCAGTAAGTCGCCAATGCCAGAATGGGTCTTCTCAAGTATCAACGATTTCCCAAGGTACAATGTTAGATATTTATTAGATAGCATCTGATTGATTAAAAACATTTCAAACTTACAATTGTTTAGCCATTCCATCTCATATTAAAGTTGAGCGGTTAGATAGGAAAGCTATGTCTGCAAAAATTAGGCTTTATTTTGTGTTTCAAGATTTAGCAGTTTTTGATAAAAGTTTGTTAAAATGTGGAGAACATAAACGCTGCTTGTCCCGAGATGTTTTTGATAAACTTTCAGCCATGATATTTTTTATTAAACAAGCTACATATTAACTTGCTTAATATATTGGTATTTTCTTGACCATGTACCAAACTTCTTGCAATCTCATGATTTGAGGGGTAACTTCTCGGAATATCCTTACTATCTTGGATTTTGGGTAAACACTCAATTGAAAGCTTAAGAATTTTTGAATGGTGATCATTTATTTCGTCCATCTATAATTAAATACCATTCCTGAATTTGCCGAAGAATAGAAAGGCTCAAATCAATTTGTTGTCATAATGTTTTGGTGAACGTCAAACATGGTTATTTGGCAAATCCAATTTTACCGGAGATATCATAAATATGTTTCACATGTAATTTACATATGGCAATGTTAACAAAATTATCTTATCTACTATCCCGATCCTGAATTCGTAACGTTCACTATGAAGATCAATCCTGAGCAACTAACAATTTTCGCTTCAATTCAGTTGTATAGTACAAAGTACGAGCGGAATTTATTGCTTGTTGTAGCTTTATTTTTCCTGGTCCTATACATATATGAATCTTATTCGTACTGTTTTTTACCTGGTGTTGAATTTATTTTGTCATTCTTGGGTCATTATCCTGCTGGAGTGTATTGTAGATTTATTGGTATTGACCAGAAGCCTTCTTTCTGTAATGTAATTGAAGGCCATTACGCATGGTATGTAGATGAGGAATGCAGATCTTTTTGATTTATACACTAGATCAGCGTTTCTCCATTTTCCTTCCATGGGAAAATGTTTGCAACTTTTTGTGTCATGTTGGTTTGGATTGCCTCACGGAGTGGAAATACATGAAGATGATCCTGTTTGTTTTTGCTGTTGATCCGCTGCTGCTGCCTCTGCCTCTGCCTCTGCTGCTGCTGCTGCTGCTATTGCTATACTTGATACTTCAAGATGCCTCATCCTTCAAAGCATCTAGAACCTGTGGATTGCGATGAATGTTTGTGATATATCTCATTTAATGCTTGTGCCATGTTCATTCCTTTGTGCTGTCCCTGCAAACTTGCTGAAGGTGCGTGCTGCTGCTGCTTGATATCTATGATTTGGCCAGTCCTGTGTTACAATATGCACAGGCTGATCATCAAAATTCTTCACTCTTGATACTGTTTTAGTGAACTGTTAATCCTATAAACGATGCTATTTGTTGAGTTCCTCATTCACAAACTGGTGGCCATAAATGGTGTTAATGTTCATGACGGTTGTTGATATGGATCTTGTATCGCTTTGCTTCTGCACTATAAGTTGTTTATGTCGATAATTATTCGAGGCGGTTGATCAGTTACAGTTATTTGATGTAGTTCATGGTAATGGTAATGGATTTTTTTAGTGGATTTAATTGCGATTTTTTTAGCGTTTAATGTCTTAATTTATGTTTTTGTAGGTGGACTTGGGATCTATTTCGTTGTGTTTATAGGGATGAACATTAGCCTTGGGAGAAAGTTAAGTGAGGTACATGTCCAAGGCGCTGTTTTAAAACCACTGTAAGTGGGAATACATTTATAATTGTATTTACAAGTAATATATAGTCGAGAAATTTGCGTGTTGAGGTTTTGATTATTTTATGTATTTAGAGGAGAAAATAAGCTATGAATGTTTAGTAGTTTTCCTCATCCCTAAGAACTGTCGACCAAACATACACTGCCTTGAGGCGGGTACCTGCTCGATGCGTATCTCAAATTGCGTTGTCACATTTAGCTTTAAATTTTGAATTTCGGCAGAATTCTGATGTGGAAATCAATTTTGCAACTGAGCTTGGTTTTTCGATTAATTTGGGACGAAAACGGAATTTCAGTGTTGGTCCAGTTAAAATTCTATTAATTTTGCAAACTGCTTTTTTTAATTAATGAATTTTTTAGTTTTATATTAACTGAACTAAGCTCATGTCTTTCCTCGTGTTTTAAAAAATTCATTTTTTATAAATTTATTTTCAACTACATGTTATTTCACTAAATAATTCTGTACTTCATTTTGAGTTTTGAATTCATTTTGAGTTTTGTATTTTGAGTTTTTGTTTTGAAATTGTTGAAAATGCGTTCTTTTTGTTAGTTTCTCAAAACAAAAAAAAATAATTTTTTTTTTTAAAATTTTGAGAATCACCACACCACCACCTCAAAACACAAAAAATAAATAAATAAATAAATAAAAATAAAAAATAAAAAATTTTAATTTTTTTTTTTAAATTTTGAGAATCACCACACCACCTCCTCAAAAAAAAAAAAAAAAAAAAAAAAGGTATTTCCATTTAAAAAAGTTCGTCTGTCAAACAGAAAATTACATAAAAAAGAGGGAATTGGTGAGGCAAATTTAGTATACTGTTGTTCATTTCTATTTTCCTCAAGAACCAAGAAAAACTATGTAAATATACAAAGAGATAATAGATTCATATGCGCACACATAATTTTTATAGAATTTTATAAAATCGTTTTTGAAAACGTTTTCGAAAATTCGTTTTCGAAAACGGGTAAGAGAACACGGTTTTACCGTTTTGAAAAATCGAAAATAGAAAACGACCCGAAAACGGTAAAGAGAACAGGGCCTTACTTTTTCAAAATATATTTTCCTTGAAAATGGGTTGTCAAATTTATTTATTTTTGCAGCAGGGCCACATGTTCGTTTGGCCTATATTAATTTTTGTTTCATTGTATTTCATTTTTTCCTTTCTTATTTTTAACTGCACAATCTTTTATAAAGTAATAAGTAAATCAAAAATTTTCTTCTTTTTCGGCAACTTGTTCTTTAAAAAAAAAAAGAAGCTTATTTCATTCATTTTTATTATCACAAAATGGGTGCTATTTTAATTTGGAATGCCGGATGTTGACCGTGCATAGTTGTATTGCATACGAATTCAAATTCTTGGGTAACCAGCCTAATCATCACCTCTTGAGCGAAACTATGATATGGAGAAAAGTTATTATCTAATCCTCAATAAAAGGGGATGGGGTGCGACATCTATTTTTGATAGGTCAATTTAGTTACATTCGTAGGTGGTTTTGGTGGAAATTACTTGAAAAATGTCTGGTGGGAAAAGATTACCTTCATTAATATTATATCGGTATGTATCACGGGGCATTCTCTCATAATTTTAACTCTGCCATTTGATCAAACCATGATTTGGAAGAAGACTGAATGAAGTGTGTGTGACACCGTGTGCAATTAGATTGGAAATAACAATGGGACAAATTCCTAGTAGAAGCTTTATAATTTAACTCTGTTCTGATTGGATGGATCCAGAAGCACAAAAATGGGAGTGCGCTCGATTGCTTTTTGCATTTGAGAGGTTGGTGGTTCGAATCCACCTGGATCCGCTATTTTATGGTTGTCAAGAATTGAAATTTTGTGTAGGTTTTTTTATTGGAAAATATAGTATTTAGAAATTTCTTTTACATGTTCTTTTACATTTTGAGTTATAGTTAATGTGTAATTTGCACGACTAAGAGGGGCCAATGGAGAGGCACAATTATGCGTGTTGGAATTTGGAAGAAACTTTTAAAGAAATTTCTTAATTGAAGACTTTCCAACATAATTTGAAGAATTATTAGGAATTAAGTTTGCACTGTATTCATCGAATAATAATTTGATTTTTTATTGACCTATATGAAATGTAGATCAAACTTATTTGTTGTACATTATGTGCTTGTTTTTTCCAATCCGTACGAACTATGAATAGATTTTCAATAGTTTTTTCTGTGCCACATGCATTTAAATATGAATAATACCATCTTATGTCGGTAATGTTGGATATAAGTTTAGATAGCTATTGAGGTTCACCTGTATTGGTGTTAAATAAGTTTAAAATGTTCAAGGATTTTTCCCTTTAGAACTCGAACTATTATTATTTTTGAATTAGAAAACTTGAACTATTATTAGCGAAAAACAATCCTATGCAAAATATGTTATGAAAATAAATATAAAGGGAAAACTGTTGATATCAATTGATTTTATAAGTTGGTTTTTGATCAATCATTTAAGGCAAACTTGTTAGATACATAATTTCTTTAGTCGGATGTGTTCAACTTTACGAGTATATTAACGTAGTTTACTTGGCTTCTCAAAATCAATGAATGAGTGAGGAATTAAGGTAGAAAAAGGAGCTGCTTGGGCTTGGAAATTTTGCAGTCTAATATTAATGGAAAAATAAAGTCATTTGTCCCACGTTGAAAAATAGTTTACTTTAAATTGCTCTAGTTGGAGTAAATGGTTTTGGTCCGTCTTTGGTGGGGGGCCCTATATGTTGGTGGCCCCACAGGCATGTAGCGTCAGTCGAGTTGGGCTCGATTGTTGGTTATGTGTCGTGGGCTTAGGAATCAATCAAATCGTGATAAGTGGATTGTGACACGTGGCACATTATACGTGATTCTGTATCATAGAATGTCATGTGTCAGGTTCTAAGAAGGTGACTGTCAATCCTTTGGTCAAATCTGAACGGGTCTATGAATAATGAGAAATGTTAGGTGAGAGGAGTGAAACCCCTTCGATTAAAAAAAAAAAAAAAAAAAAAAAAAAAAAGAAGTTGAACCTTAACTTTGAAGGTCTTTAGCGTCCCATCTTTAAAGTTTTGTGAGGAGGATATTTTTTAAAATAAATAGACAAAAGATTTTAATGGATGATAATGACAAATTAAGCACTGAAAGTTCCTTTGATCCCATGTTGCAAACCAAATAATTGTATCCAATTGGAAGCTTGAAGAATTCTTATATTCGTTGTTTATTAACTTTAGAATCTGTTTGCCAGCTTTTCCATTTTTGCTTTCACTTGTATAAGAATTTCTTGAGGAAGTTATTTATATCAATTTTCTTTAAGTATTTTTCTATTTAAACCAAGCACTTGCATAATATTATCCAAATATTTTCAAAAACAATTTTTTAATTTCAAAAATAACTTTTAACTTTTTGAAAGTCTTATCAAACATGCCTTTAATCTCGTTAATTTGCTATAGTTTATTAATGAAGCTATTTGGTCCACGATAGGCAATATTCTCTATAAGAATAATTAATACAAAATGTTCTTACATTTTAATGTTAATGTATAAAATATTTATACATTTTTATCTTTTTGACTTTTTACCCTTACTTTCATATTTCATTGCGAAAATTATCATTTTCATATATTTTTCTCAGTTGAAAAGGTTATAAAATGACGAATATACAAACCTATTTAAATGAAGCAAAAATAAAGAAAAGAAAAATAATGAACAAATCGCATCTATTTATCACTTTCTTTTTTAATTATTTAATTGTATTTTTTGAAATTTTTTGGAATATAGTTGCAATTTGTTATTTATTTTTCTTTTCTTTATTTTTGTTTTATTTAAAGAGGGATATATTAATCATTTTACAGCTTTTAATTGAAAAAAATAGATGAAAATGATTATTTTCATAATGAAATGTGAAAAAAATGGTGAAAATGTCAAAAAATAAATGGTAGAAACATTTTGCACAATCATATTAAAAGCTGGAAAGCTTTTGTGTTAATTACCTTTCTATATCACTCTATTCTAAAAAAATAACTTTTAATTTTTGAATGTTCTACAAAACGAGTTCTTGTCAATTTGTAATAATTTTTTAATTAATTAAGCTGTCTCGTCCACAATTAGCAATAAAGAGAGGAAATTACAGCCTGGCCGGTATTTAAAGATCCAATTTCATAAACCAAGGATTAAGTTTCATAATACAAAAATCAGGTTTTAATTAATATTTTATTATGCTTTAAATAAATATTTATTCATCTTGAATGCTTCCGCTTTTAACTTGAAAATTACAGAGAGAAAGTTTTCAAAATAGTAAACAATCTCTTAGAAATTGTAAAATCTTCGAACATACCCCCTATCAATCAATAAAACCAAATTGATTTTTACCCAAATTTCACAAAAATATCCTACTTCATTTCAATCGACAGTCAAACCTACTACCTCATTCTCTCATGGTACCTAAGCAAAATCTCTAAAGTCGCGCAGTTCTGTTTGCTTTCCAAGAAGATCGAACATGGAGGGAAGGGTTGGTATCGGTAATCTTGTAAAATGGCCATTACGAAGAGTTGTGACCGGAAATCTCGATCCATTTTCGGCGACACATCTAGAAGTGAACTAGGAAAGAGAAGAAGCCCGAAAGTAAAAAAGAGAGTTCGTGAAGAAATCCCCAAAACGCCGACTGACTCGTGAAAATCAAAATCGAAAACTGTAAGTTGATTTTTTTTTTCCTTTGAGATTATGGGTAATTCATTTTTCTAATTAATTTGGGTGAGTATGAATAGCATATTGTCAATTTGTTAGGAAATCTTTCCAATGATATTTATGTGAACAATGCGCGAAATGTGGATTGTGCCCAATATTATGAACTATCTTCAGATTGTGAGATGTTTTCGTGTGGCCACCCTGATTTGTGTGACTAATGCCTGAAATGTTTGTGACCAAGATAATGAAATATCATTATATTGTGAGATGTTCTAGTGTGCTAGATTTTGGTGCTTGCATAGGCAATCTCATTGTAAATGCTATGATGGGGGGATTCTGGGAATCAATGCAATAACTATATTGTAGCATAAATGAAATCATACACCACACTATTTAGGAATATGGATTGTGGCCAATATGAGTGTGACCAATATAGGTTGTGACCAGTATTATTTGTGTGAACAATGCATGAAATGTAGATTGTGACCAAGATTATGAACTATCTTCATATTGTGAGATGTTTTCGTGTGACCAATAAGGATTGTGACCACCCTGATTTGTGTGACCAATTCGTGAAATGTGGATTAAGACGAAGATTATGAAATATCTTGATATTGTGAGATGTTTTCGTGTGACCAATATGGATTGTTACCACACTAATTGTGGATTGTGATCAATATTAAGAACTATCCTTAGATTGTGAGATATTTTTGTAATGGTTCGTCGACAGTAAAATGTTCTTGATTTCGTGCACAATGTAAATATGATGTGATCAATTTGAGAATCCGACATGTTTACCCTCTCTTTACTGTGATGCAGGAATGGAAGTATATTATCCTGAGAGATTGTTGATTTTCGGGTAAAATTACAATCAATACGAAAAAGACTGTTTTGTCAAATTTCACATCGAAATTCACTGATGAACAACTGGCTATCCTAGCAGACACATGCTTTTCATACTACATGGAATGCCACGAAATCATATTGCAGCCCCAATTGATGCTAGATGAGCTAGGCTGGACATTGCTACATTACTCTTTAAACATAAAGAGATCAAGAGGTCGACAACACGGGTGAAGCCAAGGGGAGAGAGATTGAAATTGAATGATTATAGAATTTTAGTTTAGTGGCTAGTAGATTTGCGATTTTTTTGATATTTTGAAATGTTGGGAACAGATAAATGGAAATTTCGAATGTTTACGTTAATGCAATAGTGGAATTGCATTTGATCATGTGTTTTCCAATTTTCTAATGGTTTCACATTTCTACTGTTGTTTGAATGCTCAATGCAACTTACATTCTCTAAGGGCACAGTTCTCTTAGTATCATTTAGATGTTACATTTTCAGTTGTTAATCACTTCGATGCCTAGGTCCCAGGTGTTTGATTTATATGATTAGGTCACAGATTTGTATGCTCAGGTCACAGGATTTTTGTCACAAGTCCAAGGTCACAGGTACAAGTCACAGGTCACGAGTCCAAGGTCACAGGTCACGGATTTGATTGCCTTTGTGTGCACAGGTCATAGGTTACATCCGCGTGTTAGTTTTTCACAGCTCACATTGGCGTGCTCAATTCATAAACTCGTGTGCACAAGTCACAGATCACCTTTGTGTGCTCAAGTCATGGGTTACAGTTGCGTGCTAAAGTCACATGTCACAGATTTGTTTGCTTTGGTCAAAGGCACTAGTCATGGGTCATATCTTTTTGTACATAGGTCACATTATAACAGATTTACGTGTCTAGGTCACATATCACAGACTTGTGTGCACAAATCATAGCTCACATTTGCGTGCTAGTTCTTCACAACTCATATTCGTGTGCACAAGTCACGATCTATACCTTTTAGAGTCATGTACACCAAAACATTACTGTCACTATTTATTTTGACCGGAGGCTAATCAACGTTCAATAAGTAATTCATTGCGACCATGACCTTTGCAGGATCCAAATCGAACTTTGTCGTTACTGCATCCACGAGCTTCACATAACAACAAGTATGATAGAGCAAGACCAAGGGTGAATGTGCTCCTTATAACAAGCATACGTAAATATATCACATTTTTGCAATAGTGCACAAGAAAAAATTCAGTCACAAATAATATTACAAATCACAATTCATTCAGATACGGGTCACAGATTACAAAAACATTTGAGAAACTGGAGAGTAAATGGCGGAGAGAGGAATTCTAGACACAAACATAAATATGGTCACAAAGACAAATTTCAATTACAGAAACATTCTCATATGCTTTTCATAACTTGGCAGGCGTTTATAGAGGGAAAGTTATGGTCACAAATCCATAATTTTGCGATATAGATAGAAATTAATGTCACAAATAGATATTCTGGTCACGAAGACATTCTGTTATGATTTTCATAACTTGGTGGGCGTAATTATCGTAAATTTAACATCAAAAACTTAAAGCCTAGTCACAAATACGCACACATTTTGCAATAAAGAAAAAAATTAACGTCACGGACATATATTCTGGTCATAACCACATTTGCAGTACGCTACACAATTTTTTAAGATTCATAGATTTGTAATACGCGTTTGTGACCAATATCACATAAATACGACCAAATAATGCAAATAATCGTTGTTTGCTATCTATTTTCAATTGAAATAAATGTAACATCACATACCGACTATTTTTCAGACGACACAACTGTTTCAGATAAACACACTAATGAATGATTGTATCCACTGGAATCCAATTAATTGTGACCACCGTCGACAACTATTTTTCAATTGCAGTTTGAGTAAGTCGCAATCACGAAGAATTGCGCCATATTAATATTTGTGGATTTTTTTTCCAGAGACGATAATGCTGTTTTTTTGGAAAATTCTGTTGGAATGGTAATTGATTACTTGATTTCAGGAACTATATTTACTCATACCATATATAAATATATAAAATATATTATCTATTATATATCCATTTACGACCTGAGTTCTGAATATTTGAAACATGTTCCTTAAATTTGAAATGGTGAATTCTAACGACCTGGGTTATGTATTGTTCCCTTAGCAATATTCACTACGGGCCTTGACATTTTGCAAATCATTTTCTAGAAGCACGATGTACTAATCAAATCAAGTGAGGAAAATGGGTCAAATTTTGTGTGTCTCGACTTGACTCTTGGCTTTGCAAAGATTCTTCTTAGAAACCAAATTCACATTTGGCATGCTAAATTATGTGATTTATACTTTTCTTTTAATAGTATTATATATCTAAAGTGACGTTCATGTTCGATAATTAATTTCGACCACATATTTTATCGGTCGACAAATTTTCAATCACATATTTCACAACTTTTTATCAAAATTTATTAAAAATTTCATTTTAATCCTCATTAAACAAGAGCTAATGTCAAATAAGATAGAAGATTGCTTCAAGAAATGTCAAAGCATTAGTTTTTATTATAACCACTAATAGGTGGTGTTATTATTATTATTTTTTTTTACACTTATAATTTAAATTAATAAATTCATAATTTTCGTGGATGAAGTGAAGTCCATTCCCGTTACGTTAGAGATCTTGTCCACATTTTCAAAGCAATCAGACATGTGGAATCTACTTAATCAGCATAGTATGATTCTGCCTTTGACGGTGACGGAACAGCACTAAATAAAAAGGAAAAGAAATCATAGGCCGGATGACTGTCTGTGATTTCAACAAAATTGACGTTGATGTGACTGTAGAAAAATTCTGCATACAAAAGTACACTGAACGTTCAAATTCTAGAACGAGCCAACGAGGCCGTGGAAAATATCTGGATCGTTGATTTTTGCCGATATAAAGTAATTATAGAGAACCACACAATCACTGTGTTCAGAGCTCGCTTGCTCGCGCTTTCTGTATGTGTATGTATCAGCTTGAGTGAATAAGCATTTATTCTGCGTGTCAATTGCTTCAGTTTGTGGAAGAACTTACATGACATCCTATTAAGATTAATAATACGCAGCGCGCTCTCTTTCTCTAGGTAGTATCCGACTGGTAAACTTTTGCTATTTTTCTTATTTTTTTTTTTCAATCCGCTTGATTTTATGAATATGTTATGTGATTTCGGTATTGGTTTCTGCTTCTTGGATCACTTTTGGTTTCTGGATTTTTTTGGACATTCAATGGCTCTGATCCTGTTTCGATGACGATTTTTTATCATTCTGATAAAATCGGTATAACTGGAACTTGACAAAATTGCGTTTGCTGCTTGATTTTTTTGTTGCCTCTAGATGGAAAGATGTGATCTTTCCAGATTATGAACGGGGATTGTGTAGGGAATGCAATGGGAGGAATTGAAAGTTGTTTAATTTGAGAATCTTCATCATTTTATTTATTTTTCCTCTATAGAGAATCGGAATTTTATTCATTTTTATTCGTTTATGTGCGAAAAGAAAAATTATAAATTTTTTATTGTTATTGGACACTCTTGGTGGGTCGGTTTCGGTCCGGTTCGCCAACCTTAGTTGACTTAATGCTGACATTTTGAATAATTTTCTTCTGTATTAATTCGCCTTTGGCTTTTGAACGAACATATACTCGTTTACATGTAAAGTTTTATTTACTTATTTATAGACTTTTGGTTGAGATGTTCTATTCTAACTCCATGCAAAATCCCAAGATGAATTGACAGGATTGAATCGTATGAATTTCTGCAAAAAGATTGGGTTACTCTTGGTTGCTAGTTCCAAAACTAAACTGTAGGCCAATACAAAAAATATGAGAGTGAATTCTGTGATATTGTACTGTTAATAGCTTTAAAGACAGAAACTAGATTTTGGATATTGCATCTGTGTACTTTCATGCCGTTCAATGTTCATGATTATTCAACTATAATTTTCTATAGAGATTAGTAATTTATAATTATCTGTGCACATTAATGCGCTTTCTAACTGTACTATAATATAATTTGTACCATTTTCCATACTACTATACACCACCTGGATTTTTTTTTGTTTTAGTATTGCTTTTTTACGATTTATTTGTTTTACTGCTTATAGTTTCTTTCATAGTAGATCGGTACTAAAATGGTTTTCTATAATTTTCTTTCATAGGCAAGCTTATTAAGTGGCACTAGCATTTACCATGTTCCGCCGCAAGAATAATTGTCAGAGTGATCAGGAGAGTGAGGAGCTGCAGCATGAACACAAGGTAATAACTTCTGATTCCACAGCAAATTTATAGTACATTGATTTGACTATATGTTATCTGGTTGAAGTCACTGAAATAAAAGTGAATGTTAGTTTCCCTAGAATCCTAATTTCATCTAAATGCATGGTCACCACATTTACTTATAGACAGATAATTATGTTTCTTGTGAATTCTATTTAATATTTTGCAAATGAAAGGAGATTTAAAAATCTGCAGCCACTAGCCAGTATGTTATCTTCACCGATTAACAAAATTTCTGAGCCTTCAAATATTGAGTTCGATTCCCTAACGAGTAATGATTACCATTAGATTTTTGATACTTCCTTACTGCTCAAATGATTGCAAATGATCTGGTTAAGATCTGCATGCAGGTCAACGAGCTTAAATATGCTCTGGGACCACTTTCAGGTCGTAGCTTGCAGTATTGCAGTGACGCGTGCTTGAAGCGATATTTGGATGCCCAGAACTGGAATGTGGATAAGTCAAAGATGATGTTGGAGGAGACATTGACATGGAGATCTGCCTATAAACCTGAAGAAATTCTCTGGGTAAGAGAGTTGATATATATGTTTTTTTTTTTTTAATTGCTTGCGAACACAATATGGTGAGAACTGTGTTTATCACAATTCATAGTCGGAACTAATTCATCTTTTTTGGATTACATTTGCAAATTGTTAGTTATTCTTGCTGATGGTATACAATTTATGGCATCTCCCCTAATTGTTCTTCACTCTGTGATTTTAATATACAATATGGCTTAAAGTTAATTGATCATCTAAATGCTTGTCACCTGCTAGCCTGAAGTTGCAACTGAGGGCGAGACAGGGAAGGTATATAGAGCTAATTTTCATGATCGTCATGGCAGTACCGTTCTTATACTAAGACCAGGAATGCAGGTATCTAAATGTAGCTCTCATCTCTATTTTTCTAGATGATGAAAAGATTATGATATCTGTTATATCTTTGCAGAATACAGTATCACTAGATAACCAGATGAAACATCTGGTTTATCTCATAGAAAATGCCATACTCAATCTTCCAGAAGGTCAAGAACAGATGGCATGGTTAATAGACTTTACAGGATGGTCTTTAAGCACTAATATCCCCATCAAATCTGCTCGAGATACTATCAATATAATACAAAATCATTACCCTGAAAGACTAGCTATCGCCTTTTTGTACAACCCCCCGCGCATATTTGAAGCATTTTGGAAGGTTTGCTTTTTATAATCCTAGACATTCTTTTTGGGTCTATATAGCAAAACAGGGAATAGACTTTGCATTGTGTTCCTCTTATGTTAATTATGCACGGTATTGTTTCAGAATGGTTTGAATCATCTTTATATTGGGGATTTTCTTTGTGAGGGATGGTGTTGGATGAAAATTAATTAATTTTGTGTGCAAATCTCAATGAGAAAGTTTTACATTTTATGCTGCAACTTTGTTCATGTTTTATTAGGTGAAAAATTGATCTTTCCTCCATGCTAATTTAGAGATGTTCATCTGTTGCAGGTTGTAAAGTACTTTCTGGATGCAAATACATTCCAGAAGGTGAAATTTGTCTACCCAAAGAACAAAGATAGTGTGGAACTCATGAGATCCTATTTTGATGTAGACAATCTCCCAGCTGAGTTTGGAGGGAAAGCCACGCTGCAGTACGACCATGAGGAATTCTCAAGGCAAATGGCGCAGGACGATGTAAAAACTGCTAAGCTATGGGGTTTCGACCAGCCCCAATCTAACAGCCGTGGATGAGCTGAGGTGTCTCCAGAACCTGAGTACCTTGCTCCACCAGTCAGCTAAATTTTCTGTACAATGTTGAAATTATACTACTGAACCATTCGGGCTATATAAGTCCTAATTATAAACGGGAATATCTCGTGGAAATAATTCATAAATTGTTTTTGCTGAAGAAACTCTAGTTTTATCCTTTCTCATTTTTTTTCTTTCATAGCCACTTTAATCTTTTTTGAGCCTGCCCTTTTCTGTTTATGCTTCTCCTAGGGTAGCATGAACGGCGGATTTCATGTTGCTGCTTTTACATGGCAATCTTGTTATCACAACTCAAAATCTTGTGAAGTGTTTCCAAACATCCGAATATTTTCTATTTTTTTTTCTTCCCTAAACATGATGGTGAAAGTAGAGGAGCAGACATTGAAGGAGTTCCATCAATAGCTTCAATTTCACTATGTATATCCACGTTCATATCTATATGAATCTAACAAGAAACCAAATAAGTACAAGAGAATGTGTTTTTGTTAATGCTTACTGATGCTACCAAAAATCGTACTTATAGATTTCCCGAGCTTGATGACGGATGTGGAGCACGATCGTGATCTTCCGATACCTGAAACAAAGGCAACGAGGTGTGTTCTCGTCGCCCCTCCGATGCTTAAGTCAGAAAGGGAAATATAAGCGTGAGGCTATGTGCTGAAGAACAATGTAAAACGTACCTGAATAATGGCCCAAGGTTCTGTATTTATAGAGGTAGGTGGTGTGTTCATATTAGGATTCCGTGTTGCACCTGTAGTAGGATAGCTTGATTTTGCAATCTTACACCAATGAGTCCTACGCGAGACAGGAGTTTGAATTGAGGTATAACTGTGATACCAATAGAGTTCTTCAGGGCATAGGAAACATGAATTGAGGATTTTTAGTCAGAATAAATCTCTCGTTGGATAAGGCGCTGTTGTAGGTCATAATCCCGAGGACAAAACCCCGAGGACATGTCGAATGATTGATGAATAACT
>NW_019263883.1:329555-337597 GCF_002742605.1 Olea europaea var. sylvestris | reverse complement strand
ATTATTATCGGGAATCTTGAAGAAGTATAAGTATTAAGTTGTATAAAGAAGGAAAAACTAGTGAAGCGATTTTAGTTTTTGCAGCCTAAAAGTCTCTATCCTGCTAGATTAAGGGCCTGTTTGGGATGGTTTTTGAAAAGCCAAAAGGAGCTTTTGAGAGCCAAAAGCCACTTTTGGACCGTTTGGCTATTTTTGTTTAAAGTACTTTTGGAGGTTAGAAGAGTTTTTAGAGAAAGCTGGTTTTTTTGGCTTCCTCCAAAAGCACTTCCAGAATGGGAAGTGATTTTAAATATTAATCTTCAAACAAAAATTAAAATAGCTTTCTCCAAAAGCTCTTCTACAAGAAGCAAAAGCCAAAGTAAAAGCCGTGCCAAACTGGCCCTAACTTTCAGGTGCAAAATCGAAGTAGAAAGTAAGTTTACAGTCAGGAACATTGAAGCATCATGAGTTATTTGTATACGGAGTCCGAAACATTTTGCCCGTCTGTTTCCTTTGCAATTACTGTTATCATCTCAATTACAAAGAACAAAAATAACAATTTTCATCTAAAGAAGAATAAGACACACTCATAAAAATGGTAAAAATAAGAGCAGGAATTGAATACCAAAATATTCAAACCATATAGCAAGAACTGAAACTCAAAAAAACAACAAAAACAAACATTTACAACATTATAGGGATATCAATTTGGCTCGTTGACTCAAACGACCCGTGATTCGACTCGGAAAAAACTCGATCCTGCTCGCAGCTCGATAGAACCACACCTCGGCTTAGGTTGAGCCCCATTTTGGGGCATTGACCCAAACCCTAGCCTGAGAAACCACTTGGGCCTGCCCGTCTCATTGGCCATTTTCGACCCCTAAGCAAATTTATGGAAAAAAAAAATGAAAAAAAGAAAAAAAAATGTTTTGGCAGCTAGTAGCTGCTTGTAATACACAACAGGCAACTGTAATGCTGCTGCGTGGCTGCCTTATTTAAAAATATATAAAACTTCATAGCCTGCTCGGCTCAATAAGTCCCGAGTCAAAAGCTCGGGTTGAGCTTAGATATTTTGGCCTTGCAAAAGCTCGAACCATTTTTACTCGAGCTGGGCTCGAATTTCGACTCGACTTGTTGACATCCCTACAACATCCGAAAGATTTGCATCTAATTTCTGTAAAAATATTAAAGTAAAAAAATGTTGGTAAGTACCTCTCATGCAAAAATGAACTTCTTCAATTCAAGATCGGGATTTTTATCCGAATGACAACATACAAGAAATAAATATAAAGTAGCATTTTAACAACCCAGTTGCAAAAAAAATCTTTAATACGAAATAACACAAGTGGAGGGAGAGTAACTTATAAGCAATATGTTGAAGAGAATGCTTGACAAGTAGTCGCCAAATAGTCGGAGAGAAGAGCACGAAGATCAGTGGTTGTTGAAGGCTAGGTTTCGAAGTAGAGAGAAGATTTCACTCTTGATGCAAATGACAGGAATAGGGTTTTCCATTTGATATTGGGTCAGGTTAAGTAGGTTTAAACATGAATCGAGCGGAACCAAATAATTTTATAATTTTTTGGAAGGGAAAATTTCATATGTAAGATATTAACTATCCCTCATTTCAAAACTAAGATATAAATTTTAAAATTTCAAAAATTAGATGTTAATTAAATTTTATTTATGAAATAATTAATTAAAAATATTTTATAAATTAAATATATTAAAGTCACAATTTTATACAATTTGGTCACAATTATCAATTTAACAAGTCACAAATTATTCTTCAATCACAAATCAAAAATTTCATAGATCACAAATTATTTTACGATCATAAATAAAAAAAATTATAAGTCACAATTTGTTCATTAATCTCAAATAAAAAAAAATTGTAGGCCACAATTTCTTTATTAGTCACAAATCACAAATTTTATAACTCATGGGGATAAAAAATAATCAAATTATTTGTGACAGATTAACAAATTTTTTGGTCACAAATTATTTATTGGTCACAACCAATCAAATAATTTGTGAATATGTCGTGGCCACCGATTTATCATTGCCTCTAGTCGCAGTGTCACACATTCGTCAACACCTCCTAGCAACACCACCGTAGGCACTACCTCCAACAAACCACTATTTCCAACTTCAAAACCACCCCCACCACAAACAAACCATCATTTTAAGCTACAAAACCACGACCAATGTCAATACCAATATCACCTCCACCACCACCCGCACTACCACTGCAACCTCCATCCCCATCTTACCATCAACGCCACGGTCGGCCAGCAAATGCAGCAGCAGCACCACCTAGTGTACCAAAAATCACAACCACAATCTCCATTACACTACAATCACCACACCCACAAAAAAATCCCCAAATTCGATGTTGCTGTCGCCACCAAACCATCGCTACCACCTCTTTATCAGATCCACAGGCTGAAGTCCATAATCTCCGCATCACTGCAAGTCGTGCGATTGTCGTTGCAAGTTGTGCGACCGTCAATGGTGCTGCAAATTGTGCGATTGTATTTTACAATCGCAACATTGCTGCCTGCAGTAACTACATCGCCGCGCCATTTTGCTCCGCCGCCTTATCGGATCCACAGCTGTAGGAGGAGCAGATTCAGCGCCTGCTGCACCGCGACAATCGAAGAATACCAATGCAAGAGAGGTAGATCGACGGCGGATAAATATGGTGGGCGAGTAGAGAGTGAGAGACGGATTAAAGAGAGAAAATGGAGAGCAAAGATGGAGAGAAATGAATTAGGTTTGGGTGTAAAATTGGGACGGAAAATAGACGGGTCGGTTTGTAGATAAACATAATTTTATAATAATATTATTAATATTTAAAAGATAATTATTATCTGATTTTTGAATAAAAATCCTTTCATTCTTATTTTTTATTTGAAAATTTAAAAAGCCTGTGTGTAGATGTAATTTTTATTTTTTGGAACTAGATTCTATCCGTTTTTTATTCTAAACCGACCCAATGGGGTTTGTCGTTTTTGATTTGTAGGCCCAACCCTATTTTTGAGTGAACACGATATTATAATCTTAAAAAATTGAATTTTAACATGTTTGATAACTTATGTGAAAGCTCAAGAATAGCTAACTAAGAGGGAGTGAATTGTTTCTCAAAATTTTTTTGAAAAAAATTCAAGTCTTAAATCAATGTGATAGCAAATAAAACAATTAGACAAATATGAACAAATGCACGCAAACACAAAGTCAAATAAGAACAGCATAATATAAAAGCGGTAAATAAAAGAGAGAGATGAAGCAAACTATATATTTGTGGAGGTTTGATCCAAGGCAATGATCTACGTCCTTTGTTATCAAGCTTTTCGGCACGAGCAATGCTTTTTCACTATATTAATTGACTTAGGTGAAATCCAACCCTTTACAATGCTTTTGGTGACTTACATACAAGGAACACCGATCCTTATACAATATTGAGTTTTACGGAATCTCAATAGGACCCACATTATTGAGCTTTATGAGACCTCAATATGACCTACCTATTGAGTTTTATGAGATCTCAATATGACTCACACTTTATCCAAGTGATTTTATAATAAAATTCTCTCTAGGTAAATAATACAAAACAAAATAGTATTAAGAGATGCAAACACTTCAATGAATAGTAATAAATGATATCTCAAGTGTTAAATAAAAAATTTTGATAAATATGATAATTAAAGGTTAGATTCAATCAATCAAAGTATTTCAATGAGAAGATTATGGAGAAGTAAATGCAACGTAAATTCAAAAAATCTTCTTAACGAATATATTTCTTTAAATGAATGATTGTAATAAGTTAAGTACTAAGAGAAATAAAAAAAACTTTGATGAATAAGATGATTGTACAAATTTAATTCAATCAATCAAAATTTTTAATGAGAAGATTATGAAGAAATAAATGCAGTATAAGTTCAAGAAATCTTCTCAATAAATATTTCTCTTTAAATGAATGATTGTAATAAATTAAGTACTAAGAGAAATAAGAAACTTTAATGAATATGATGATTATAAAAATTTGATTCAATCAAATCAAAGTTTTTAATATGAAGAAGTAGAAATGATTATGTAATATAAGTGCAAAAATCTTATTCAAAAACATATCTCATTTAAGAATGATATAAATAAGTTAAGAACAAAGAGAGATGAAAAACTTTGATGAGAGAAATTGATTCAAGAAGTTTGATTCAACAATCGAAGTTTTTGCTACGAAACAATAAATGAAATTTAAAAAAAAAAAATGTAACCTCAAGGAAAATTTTTTACAAATATATTTTACAAGGAAGCTCTCTTCATGGTTGTTGTGATGAATGAAAGTAAAGTGATATTTATAGCAATCAAAACGGAAAAGTTCTGTCCAACTGGACGTCCTCTTGTGAATCAGACGATTAAATTAACCGTTGTACGTCAGAAGTTAGAACGATTAAAAAATCCGACCGTTGGCAAACCGGACGTCTGCTTGGTCAACCGAATGTTCGATTGACCGTTGACTTTGACTTTTAAAAAAAAAAAAAAAATCTAAGTTCAAGTATGACTTTGAAAAATCAATCTTACTTTTGATTAAAACATTTTATGTAAGTGATAATGAAAATAACTTTTCGTTCCCAAAATGATATTTGAGCTATTGTCATTCATTACTAAAGTTCGAAGTGTTATACCTTTACATATGCTCTAGAAGGCCTAATCTTTAATCTTGCTTCGACACTTCTTTCATGTTTGGCTCTTAAACATATTTTCTTGATCTTTCTTTGATGGCGTCTCTCATGCTCTTGAACTTGATTTTTCTTGACATCTTGATCTTTATTGGCATTTATCTTTTAAGCTTTCGTCTCGAATGATTTGACTTGTATGCTTAGGGGCTGTTCTCTTCGTTGAGTTTCAAATTCATTTTGGGTTTTGTGTTTTTAGTGTACATTTTGAGATTGCTAAAAGTGCGTTCTCTTTGTCATTCTGAAAAATTGTTTCTCGGAACATAAAACTGAAAAACGCGTTCACTTTGAAATTTTGAGAATATTTTAATCAAGAAATATGATTATTCAATAAATTTTAATAGTTTAATGTTAATATAGTATTAAATAACATATAAATTTTGAAGTCGATGAATCTTAAAATACTTTTTAATAGATATGAAAAACACAACTTAAATTAAATTTAGCAAAACAGTTCAATAGATACTATTAGAAGTTTACATGTTATGGCAAAACACAGACACTAAACAAAATGTAAAATACATCCACGGAACCATGTACAACGTCTTGAGTATTCATACCACATTTGTGTAGTAATTTGATCTCTGATTTGTCCTATTTGAGCTGTTTGACTAGTATCAAAATGTATGACTTCTTGATCTTAACTTGACTCGAGCATGTTTTGGAACACCATATTCTCATCTAAATACTCAATGAATAACTTATCTAAAGAATGTTCCTGATGAATAAAGTTGTTTATTGCGCAACATGCAGCAGTGATTTGTCTTTGCCTACTAAATGGATAATTGGTAATCAACTTCAAAATAGGAAATCTTGCTTTTAAAACTCCAATGCAATGTTCAATAATGTCACGACACGAGGAGTGTTTATAGTTGAGCAATTCTTCCTTCCCACATAGTCTTCCCCATCCAACATAGTCACTTAGATGATATCTTTGACCTCGGTAAGGGGCAAAAAATCCAGGCGTGTTTAGATATCCAGAATCAACAAAGCAAAATCGATCTGTAAAATAAAAACAAAGGTTTACATAGCGTGACACAATAAATATATTAGCAATAATTATTTGAAGTATAAGAATATACCTCTCCGTGGCATTGGAAAGTTGTTCGAGCTTCTTGTGTCTGCGTCAACAAATACTCACAAATCTTAGCAGTGCTTTCCCAATCAGAATATACAAATGTGAATTTCATATCAAAATCACATGTCAACATTACATTTTGTGCTACATTAGTTATCCTTCCACAAAAAGATGTTTGTCTTGATGCAGGTGCCCAAGCTGCAACATGTGTTCTATCTATTGCGCCTATACAATCCTTAAAGAAAGGATATTAGCCAAAGACAATGGACTTCTCCAACCTTCCCCTCTGAGTTTTGACTCTGATGTGCTTGAATCCGATCCCACATAAAGAATAAAGAACTTCCCCAAGCCAGCCTCTTTCTGGGAATCCATACCTTGGCAGTTAATCGGATCAGATAGCCCTTCGGGCAACCATCCAATCTCCCGTTGGATCAAGGATCGCCATTTTTTGGATAATTTCAACCTTGACCTTGAATAGGTCTCCGCTCATGCACAATGTTTTAATTTGTCGGACGGATTATTTCAGTGCCAAATGAACAAACAGCCCTTACAACTCATTTAAACCATTTGTGCATCGTGTTGTTAGAATGCTGGAACCTATCACCAATAACGCTTTATCGTGTCGTGTGCCCTACAATCATCAGAAATATAGCAACACCCTCCTCGACTCTCACTTTTTTCCATCTTTCAGTAGCTCATTTTTTTTTCAAAATATCACAAAAATTCATGAAAACGTGTTTTTGGATACGAAAATTACGATAGCACACGTCCGGATGTCCATTCAGAATTTCTAGAGTGTACATTTTTCCAGCAAGGAATGATGTTCTACATGATCTCCTGCTAATGATACTTCCTTCGTTGACAACAAAGCAATTAAGCATCGTTACATCTCCAAAATTTGCGTAAAAATCATCCATACATAACAAATCATCATTACTCGAATCTTCATAAATGGAATCATTGGTACTCACATTATCATCCACGTAAATGTAGAATATTGCAATGCTTTTGATTTGACTTTCTCATAAATAATTTCGATAAAAGCGTGTTCATTCTCGTCTGACCATAACATTGGTTCCTTATTCCTAACTCTGTGACCACCCATGTTGAAACTATATTGAATATACATAAAATTATCAAGAAATATATAAGACCTTCCATAGGCGATTTGAGGAGGACATATTAATGTATTTAATTATAGTCACATACCGCCAATTGGCATTAGAAGCGTATGATATTAATTTACACAGATATATTAACCAAGAAACACTAGATATTGCAAACAAAATCCTCGAAAAAGAAGAAGAATATTTAGTGCCCAAATAGAAAATACCACAATTGTTGAATCTCGATTGCTTTCTCCTTTCTAAGAAACTTAGCAAGTAGCTTAGTAGGCAGCAAAGGAAACAAACCCACTTTCCATTCTCTTACCAACCAAACCTCAATAACAGCTTACGATATTAAAGCTTTGTGACCTTTTCTAGGGGAAATACCCAAAAATGACCCTTACACTGTAGCAAAAATTGACAATGGCCTTTGACCAATTAAATGAATTAAAAAAAAAAACAAATTAAGTTAAAAAGAAAACTTCACAGTATTTTCCCATTTTACCCTTCAGACTGTTTGATAATTCTTTCACCGACCGAACCGACCGACCGACCAGTGGAGAAATCGACCGACCGACCACCGGAGTTACACCAACGTCGCAATCAACGATCATCATCTACAGTGGAAGTAAAAGAACCGGTTAGTTTTCTGATCAAAACTCCAGATCGAATGCTTTTTTTCATAGTTAGCATCCTTAGTAATTTTGGTTGAAATTAGATCCATGGGCATGAGCAGGTAGATTGTGGGCATGCTGGAATGTGAAAAATGAGATTTTTTGCTTTTTTTTGGAGCTCAGTGGCCGGGAATGGCGGTTTCCGGCCGTTTCCCGGCCACCGGGCTGGAACGGCAAAGCGTAACAGTCGGTAACCGATTGTTAACAGTCGGCCCAGACCTTAACAGTCGGGTATCTGGGCCGGTGATCCGGCCCAGATTATTTTAAACTTTAATTTTTTTTATAATTTTTGTAATTAATTAAATTTTTTATTTGATTAAATAGTAATTATTTTTTTTATAATTTTTGTAATTAATTAAATTTTTTATTTGATTAAATAGTAATTATATTATTCAATTTTTTTTATCATTGTCAATATAATATAATAATTGAAATATTGTAAAATTAACAATGTTGATTATTTTGTTTATGA
>NW_019263883.1:312029-328048 GCF_002742605.1 Olea europaea var. sylvestris | reverse complement strand
AGTGGGGGGCTTCTAGAGTGCCCTCGAATATGACGGGGAAGAGGTTGGGGGAACTTAGGGAGAGGTACAGTGTACCCCATAACATAGAGATGTTAGTCCCCGAGCCGAACGAGCGGGCTTGCTATCCGAGGCCCGGCTGAGTGGCTGTGAGTGAATACGTGTTCAAGGCATGTATGCATCTTCCTCTGCACCCCTTATTTAGGGCGGTGCTTAGGAAATTCATGCTGTCGCCGACCCAGGTCCTGCTGAATGGGTGGAGCCAGCTTGTCGGCTTGTACTTCCTATGGAAGGAAGTGTCGCTTGGGGAGGACATGCCTCTCCACGTCTTCATGACCCTATTCCAGCCTAGGGTAATAGGTAAGGAGTCAAGGGGGTGGTATTACTTGACTCCTTGGGGTCTCATGTACCATTTGTCGTGGGGCTGCCTTCTTCCATTAAGGGGTAGAAGGAGTTATGGTTCTGGGTGAAGGGCACGTGGCAGGCGGTGGAGGAGACACAACCCTGACTTGCACAGTACCGACCCAGTACTATGAAGCTCGTGAGTCTCCCAGCCTAAGTAGTTTGCATTCTGTATTCAAATTTCTTTTTTCTCTAACTGTTGAGGCTTCGTTTGCAGATAGCAGTACGAGGTTCGAGCTGAGCAAATAGGAGTTCGAAGTGATAGGGGACATTTAGAAGAGGCCTCTCAAGCTTCGCCAGTTCGACCTCCTCATCGACCGAAGTCGCTACTTCCTTGATTTCGAACTGATGGCCTCCAAGGGTAAGAAGCTCCTATACTTAGTGTATTTCTTGCTTTTCGTTTTGATGCTAATGCGTTGACATTTTTTGCAGATAAGTTCAAGAGGAGGGAGTACCCAGCCCCTGATATGGCCTCTATACTTAGGGCCACATCCACTGTGAAGGCGAGGCCCCTGAAACTGGGGTCCAGTGGCGCAAAAGAGGTTAGAGGCAGGGTTGAGCACTTCTCTAAGGATGGCATCTCAAGGGCTCCAGAAGAAGGGACACCTCAGAGGACGGAGAAGGTAAAAGAGCCTCGGGGGAAGGAGAATGTCTTCGAGGGGCCAAAGAAGGGGAAGCTGGTCTCGTCAGGAAAGTTTGGAACCTCTGCGTCCCATGAAGGCAAAGAAAGTAGTCAGCTGAAGCTCCTTGCAGCCGCCTCAAAAGCTGTAAAGATTGAAATGGTTCGCCGAGTCGAGGCTGAGGAAGCTAAGGAGGAAGTTGCGAGGAGGGAAGCGGAGGCGGTAGAGGAGGATGCTGCCAAGCAGAGACCTACTAGGGTGCAAGGGAAGTCTCCGACCTTCCTTGCTGGAAGGGAGGAGGTTTTGGCTCCAGCATTGGTGGAGATTTTGCCACCTGAGATTCAAAGTGCCACAGAAAGCTTCTACAAATTCTGGACGGATCGGTGGCAGTTGCACGCCTCCTCATGTGACGCCACAGACTTGACGAGGGCCCTCGTGAGTCAAAGTGTGAGGACCTTTGTCCTCGCACTGTGGAGGCCCTTACTGACTTTCAAACGAAGACCCAGTCCTCGGAGAAGAAGATGGCCTCCCTTACAGAGGAGCTGAAGGAGGCTAGAGTCGAGGCGGAGGAAGCGAGGGCCCAAAAACTTAAAGATATGGCCGATTTGGAGTCTGCCTTGGCTCAAATCGAGGCGTTGAAGAAGAAGGTATATGAGTCCCACTGCGAGGCAGCCTCCTTGACTAAGAAAGTGGAGGTTTCCAATGACCACCAGAAGGTGACTACCGAAGCCTTGGAGAAGGCAAACATGGAGCTGGCAGGGGCCCAAGATGCCTACAAGTTCATTGAGGGCTAGATTAATTGGTATGTTGATGATGCGACTAGGGCAAGGGAGGAGGCCAAGGAGGCAAGGGAAGAGGCGGTGAAAGACTACATCGCCAACTTCCACAATACCGAGGAGTACAAGAGCTTCAGCACTTACTGGAGAAATTTTGCTTATGCCAAGATGATGGAGAGGGCTGAAGAGCTTTATCCAAATCAAGACCTGTCACAGCTGAGGTCGGAATTTGTGGATGAAGTACCTCAAACCCCAGTTGATGAAGCGGTTGGAGATGAAGTAGCGGAGGTAGAAGAAGGAAGTTCTAATGCTCAAGCTACAGAGACCCCGACTGCTGAGGCACCTCCCCCGTCGTCACGGGCTTAGGATACTTTTCTTTTCAGTGATTTCTGATGTACTGGTCTCAGGCCCCCTTTTGTAATGTTAATTGAAAATCAATGGAATACCTTCTTTCGTTCAATATTTTTCTCCTAAGTGTGTTGGCCTCGTCAACCAATTGAACTTAACGTTGATTGAAGAACTAAATAACTTTAACTTGGTATCCTAACTCCAATCACTTAAGTGAGTGAGTTGTACGCAAGACTCATGAACCATGAACAACATTGGACTTAAGTAAATGAACTGTACTTAAGCTTAATAATTGTAACCTGAATAGATCCTAACTCGACCGTGTTTCAGCCGAACTAGGAATATTTTCTGATTCGAAGTGTATACGCCTCAGAATTCGAACGAGGTTGCGACGCTTCCCAACATGGTGGATGGTTTAGCCATGCTGAGGTTTCTCCCTGTGGCGTTCAGCCTCGCCAAAGGGAGGCAAGTGCACGAGCCTCGGAGTTCAGATAAGGTGGCCCAAAGATGGGACGCTGGCCTTTCCTCTGAGGTGATGACGCTTCCCAACATGTTGGATGGTTCAGCCATGCTGAGACTTCTCCCAGGGGCGGTCAGCCTCGCCAGAGGGAGGCAAATGCATACTCCTAGGAGTTCAAAAGAGGTGGCGCAAAGGTGGGACGCTGACCTCTCCTCCGAGGTGATGACTTTCCTCGAAGTTCAGACGAGGTTGGCCAAAGGTGGGACGCTGGCCTTTCCTCCAAGGTGATGACGCTTCCCAACATGGTGGATGGTTCAGCCATGCTAAGGCTTCTCCCAGGGGCGTTCAGCCTCGCCAGAGGGAGCCAAGTACATGCGCCTTGGAGTTCAGACGAAGTGGCCTAAAGGTGGGACGCTGGCCTCTCCTCCGAGGTGATGACGCTTCCCAACATGATGGATGGTTCAGCCATGCTAAGGCTTCTCCCAGGGGCGCTTAGCCTCGCCAAAGGGAGGCAAGTGCATGCTCCTTGGAGTTCAGATGAGGTGGCCCAAAGATGGGATGCTGGCCTCTCCTCCGAGGTGATAACGCTTCCCAACATGGTGGATGGTTCCCATGCCGAGACTTCTCCCAGGGGCGTTCAGCCTCGCCAAAGGGAGGCAAGTGCATGCGACTTGGACTTCAGACGAGGTGGCCCAAAGATGGGACGCTGGCCTCTCCTCCAAGGTGACGACGTAATGTGACATGTGAATTCAATCATGGACAATTTTATTAAATCATGGAAATGTTACATAAGTTGGGAGAGATCGTCCAGTGAGGTAGTACATTCATGGATAATAGATTCGGAGGTGCTCAATGTTCCATGGACGGGGTTATGCCTTGCCATTCATGTCTTCTATCCAGTAGGTCCCAGGTCGGATCTCCTCTCTGATTTTATATGGACCTTCCCAGTTCGGGCCCAGGGAACCGGTGCCAGGTTCCTTCGAGGAGAGGAAGACTCTCCTAAGGACCAAGTCATTGATTCGAAATGGCCTCTTCTTCATCTTTGAGTTGAAGTACTTCGTCATTTTTCTTTGATATGTGCCGA
Source organism: Olea europaea var. sylvestris (assembly GCF_002742605.1). NCBI lineage: Eukaryota > Viridiplantae > Streptophyta > Magnoliopsida > Lamiales > Oleaceae > Olea > Olea europaea. Next base: position 324,361 of record NW_019263883.1, on the reverse strand, counting down.
GTTTCAGCTAAGCATCGTCTCTCCTTTCTTCAATGAAGTCAAGGTCGTACCTACGAAGCTTGTCGTTTGTTATCTCACTGAAATGTAGACGTCGTGGGGATAGAAGTCCGACCTTGACGGGGCTCATCGCCTCAGTCCCATATGCCATGAGGAAAAGTGTTTCCCCTGTTGGGGTCCGCACAATGGTTGCCCAAAGAAACTGTGGCAGCTCATCTTCCCAGGCTCCTTTTGACACATCAAGCTTCCTTTTTCAGGACATGCTTGATTGTCTTGTTCACAGCCTCAACTTGGCCATTTGCTTGTGGATGGTGAGGCGTGGAGAAGTACTTCTTGATGCCAAGTTCTTTACACAAACTTCTGACCTTCTTGTTGTCGAACTGTCTACCATTGTCTGAGACGATCAAGTAGGGAATCCCAAACCGGCATATGATATTATTCCACAAGAACTTGGAAGTGTTGGCTTCTGTAATTTTTACCAGGGCCTCAGCTTCAACCCACTTCGTGAAGTAATCAATGTCCACAATTACGAAGCTTACACCTCCTCTGCCTTTTGGTAGAGGACCTATGAGGTCCACACCCCACTTCGAGAAAGGCCAAGGGCTGGAGATCGCGGTCAAATCTTGCGATGGTTGTCTTTGGACAGGAGAGAATCGTTGGCATTTGTCACATTTTCATACAAACTCGAGGGCGTCCTTTTTCAGGGTAGGCCAGTAGTACCCCTGTCTCAGTATCTTTTGTGCTAAAGATAGATCTCCAGAGTGATTGCCACACATACCCTCATGGACTTCTCTTAAGATGTAGGCAGCCACTTTCCTCCGAGGCATTGTAAGAGTGGAGAGGAGAAACTCCTCTTCTATAGTACATCATCAATGAAGAAGAAATGGGCTGATCTCCTCCTTAGCATGTAGGCCTCATGCTTGTCAGTAGGAAGTACCTGGTCTTTGAGATATGCCACGATGGGCTACATCCAGGTAGGATTCCCAGTGACCTACATTACATTGGGGACCTCGGTTGACGGCATGAGGAGGTGCTCTATAGGGACTACTATGAGTAGTTTGGAATCCTTGCTACTTGCAAGTTTGGAGAGTGCATCCGCATGTGCATTTTCGATGCGGGGGATTTGGATCAACTCAAACTTTTCAAAGGATAGGATGAGGTTCATCACCATTTTCAAGTAAGAGGCCATCGTTTTGTCCTTAGCTGAGAAGGTACTGTTGACTTGGCTAACGACTAGCTGGGAGTCACTACTAATGAGTAGCCTCTTTACTTACATTTCTTTGGCTAACTTGAGGCCTACGAGAAGTGCCTCGTATTCTGCTACATTGTTTGTGGCTTTGAACCCGAACCTCACCGTCAAGGTCAGCTTGTGACCTTCCGGGCTGATGAGGACAACTCCAGAGCCTGAGCAGGCGTTCCCAGCCAACCCATCAACGAATAGGTTCCACGTTGGGGGCTCAGCTTGTTCCATGATTTCATCCACCTCGGGTAAGTTGGCAAATTCTGCCATGAAGTCAGCTAAGGCTTGGCCCTTGATGGCTGCCCTAGCCTTGAATATGAGGTCAAACTCACTTAGCTCTACCACCCATTTCAATAATCTCCCTGAGACATCGGGCTTTTGGAGTACTTGCCTTAGGGAAAAATTTGTCAGTACGTGGATGGTGTGGGCTTGGAAGTAGGGTCTCAACTACCTGGAGGCCGTGATCAAGGTCAAAGCGAGCTTCTCCATATCAGGGTAGCGGGTTTCCAGCGATCAGAGTGCTTTACTTGTATAGTAGACAAGGGGTTGGGTGGTTCCCTCTTCTCGGGTTAGAATCGTACTGATGGCCTCATTGGAGACGACTAGATACAGCTGTAGGATTTCACCGCGCTTCGGTTTGGAGAGTAAGGGGGCTTGCCCCAGGTGCCTTTCAGGCCCTGGAAGGCCTCTTCACATTCCTAATTCTACTTGCACTTCTTCCCAGCTTTTAGTACTTTGAAAAATGGAAGGCATTTATCCGTAGCTTTGGAGAAGAAGCGGCTAAGTGCGGCCACTCATCCAGTCAAGTTTTGCACCTCCTTTGGCTTTTTGGGGGACCTCATCTTGCATAGGGCCTCAATCTTCTCGGGGTTGGCTTCAATACCACGTTAGTTGACCATGTATCCTAAGAATTTACTGGAGGCCACTCCTAAGGCGCATTTGAGGGGGTTGAGCCTCATCTTATATCTTCTCAAGATTTGGAAGGTGCTGTTGATGTGCATTATGTGGTCCCTAGCTTCCAAATTCTTTACCAGCATGTCGTCTACGTAGACCTCCATTGTCTTGTAGATGAGGTCCACGAACATTTTGTTGACAAGCCTTTGATATGTTGCTCCGACGTTTTTCAACTCGAAAGGCATCATCTTGTAGTAGTAGAGGCCTTGGTTTGTGATGAAAGATGTGTGTTCCTCATCGGCCGGGTGCATGGGGATTTGATTGTAGCTGGAGTATGCGTCCATGAAGCTCAATAACTCGTGCTTAGCCGTCGAGTCGACAAGTTGGTCAATTCTTGGAAGTGGAAAGCTGTCCTTCGGACAAGCTCTGTTGAGGTTAGTGAAATCGATGTATACCTTCCATTTGCCGTTGTGTTTCTTCACTAAAACTAGATTGGAGACCCACCTCAGATAGGTAGCCTCCCTGATGAAGTCATTCTGGATGATCTTCTGAACTTCTTCCTTCAGGGCCTCATACCTCTCAAGATTGGGGGCTCTCATTTTTTGTCTATACTGGGCTACCTTAGGATCAATTTTCAGGTAGTGGCAACCGACCTTGGGGTCTATGCCTACCATATCCTCATGCCTCCAAGCAAAGATATCGAGGTTCCTACTTAGGAAATCCTTGAGTTTTTCTTTCGTAGTGCTGGACAAGCCCTTGCCCACCTTTAACAATTTGGATGGGTCTAGGGGGTCCACCGAGAAGCTCTCAAGTTCCTCAACTGGGGATGGTTGAGGTTCGTGTTCAATTATGCATGAGTCAATTTCATCGATGACCACTACTTTCGGATTGGGTGATGCGTCGATCATTTCGACATCTTCCGGTTCAACGGAAGCATCACCTGGGGCATCAGCCATGACTACATCGACAATAATTACGTGGATGTCTCGGGGCTCTACCTTTCTGATGGAGCTTAAATAACATTCTTTTAAGCCTCTTTGGTCGCCTCTCACCGTAGCCACTCCATTTTCAGTCAGGAACTTCATGCATAGGTGGTGGATGGACGTGACAACTTCCAATTCTTTTAGGGCCGGTCTACCCAATACTCCGTGGTAGGCCGATCGATTATCGACAACGAGGAATTTCATGAAATTCATCGTAGTTTGGGGAGACTCTTCCATCTCTACCGTGAGTGTGATTTTTCCTCTCGGAATAATGTTGTCTCTGGTAAATCCATACAAAGGAATGGTGATGGATGTTAACTCATGGTCCAGTATCATCTTGTCAAAGGTGGATTCGAATAGAATGTTGACGGAGCTTCCATTGTCAACCAACATTTGTTTAAGCCCATTCGGGGATATGACTGCTCTTACCACAAGTGCATCGCAGTGGGGGAAGTGAACCCCTTTATTGTCCTCCTGGGTGAAGACAATAGGTGGAACTTGATCTCTTTAGGAGCTGTGGCCCATAATATAGCTGGTAAGTGGGGGGCGCTTGACCTCTAGAGCATGATTCCTTTTGGCGTTCCGCGTTTCACCGCCTAAATAAGGGCCTCCAAAAATGGTATCCACCTCATAGATAGGGGCCTCATCCTGAGTTTGTCGGTTTTTTTGATGTCTGTGCCCTTCCCTGGGCCTCTCTGTATCAGGCTCCCTTCGTCATGGAGAGATATCCCTTTGACGTGGAACGGCCTCTTCACGTCCAGGTCGATTATCGTACCTTGGTGGGGCCTGTTCGCCTGGGGCGATGCATTTCTGTCCCTTGGGGATTCTTGTTGGGAGCGGTGAGCGTAGTCTCGACAATCTGCTGTGTCGTGTCCATAGGATCGGTGGTATACATAGTATCCAAGTGGGTTTTAATTCGACCTATTTCTAGGTCCTGAACCTCGGCCTCGGCCTCTACCTCTACGGGGTCCTTGCGGAGTTCCCATCTGCTGGGTGTCGATGATTGGGTTGATATCCTCATATGCTAATGTAGGGACGACATTAGAGTGGTGGCGGCGAGTGCTTGCCCAGAACTCTCATTACCAGCTTGGTTTATTTGATAGTCCATCAAGTGGGAGGTCGATTCTCTAGCACGCCTCTGAGGAGGTGGGAGGCCTCTGTTCGCCTTGTTCCTATGCTCAATTAATTCTTCGTTAATGATTTTCCATCTCATCATCTCGAGTATGGCATCATAGGTGGTGGGATCTTGATTTTGCACGTCTCTTCAGAATAGGGTTTTCATGTTCAGAGCTCCTCTCAATGTAGATAATGCCTCACGGTCGGTGACTTGCACACAATATGTCATCTCATCGATGAAATGTGATAGGAAGCTCTTTAGGGACTCCCCATGTGCCTGTCTCATGTCTTCGAGATGTTGGATGGGAGCCTCTCCCTCTTTGCTCACAGCAAACCTCTTTAAGAAGGTCGTCTTGAATTCGTGCCAACTTCTTATGTCCCAGGTGGTAACCTACTATACCAAATTTCAGCTGCTCCGCTAAGTGTTAAGTGGAAAGCTCTACATTTCACAGTTGGGGTGGTGCCCCTTAGGCTCATGTGAGTTTTGTAAGCATTCAGGTGCTTCTCTGGGTCACCTCTTCCGTCATACTTTGGTATTTTTGGCATAACATAGTGGTTCAGGACTTGGACGCTCCTTAGTTCCCTTGAGAATGGCAAGTTTTCATCATCATCGTCCAAGTCATAGGACCTCTGCTGCTCATCAGAATCGTTTTCTTCAGCCTCATACCTCCATTGTTGGTGAGAGGTTCCGGGATGATTCCTAGCCTCTTCCTCCCTCCTTTAGCGTCTATTTCTAGGCGGAGCAACACGGGGGGCATTTTCATGCCTTTCCTCCAGCTGTTGAGGCATTGGAGGTGGAGGCGGTGGCCTCGTCCAAGGCTCATGATGCTGTTGTTGTCTGAGCTTCGGTTCAAGGGGCTGACTCTGTCAAATACACTGCCTGACCTCCAATGTCTTTGCTCTTGCTCATACGGAGGTGGGAAGTTATCATGGTGAAAAGGGGCCTCGGTAGGTCAGTCAGAAGCGTAGTTGGAGAAAACGTCTACACCTTGGCTATAGTCTGGCGAGGTAGTCCTATGACTTTGAACTTCATCTTCTTGTTGATATTGCACTTGAGGGGCGTATGGAGGAATAGCGAAGCCTCTCTGGCCCTGCATTTTGGCCATAAGTTCCCTCATAGCCATGTTTTGGCTAACAATGTCCCTCATATTAGCTGCCATGGCGGTCATTTCTCTTGACAGTCGGGCCGTCGCACGCATTCCACCTCTTTGGTGATTATGATGGGGTCTATGCCGAGCTACTGGGGCTGCTGCTTGAGAGGGCACATTAGCATTTTCTCTTACCCTCCTAGGGGGTGTATCTTCGTTTGAATTCATTTTTCTTGTGTCTTACCCTTCAGATTTTTGCTAAGTCGTGGGGGCTTTCTCTTGTTCTTTTTCAAGAACAAATCCTTTTTCAAGGGGGATGCCCAAATGTTTCTCTTTAACAAGCTTTCACCACAAGGTTGTTCGTGGTTATGGTATGATTTCCCATAGACGACGCCAATCTGTTGACCCCAAAAAATATTGCCAGCAGATAACGGACCTACCCCCGCACACATGAGCGAAAGTCCAACACGCTAAGACACGTGGACGGTCTAAAAAAGACAGATCAAGGGCGTGGGAGTAGCTCAACGACACGGGATGAGAACGTTCGAAATCCGGCGGGATTATCGTAGGCCGATTGTACTATAATTACCAATCGATGTTTGTAATTATATATCTAAATATGTATGAACTCGTCTATGTTGCAAGATAATGAGAGAGAGTTGAGTAAATTATGGTTTCTTGTATTGATTATTGCATTAGCCCTTGTATAGGGTATATGGGGGAGTATTTATAGTGTCACTAGTTAGATCGTGACCTTTAGTTCGGGATACACGTGGCCTTATCCGGTTGAGTTACATGTCAAATTGTAGGCATCAGTCACGCCTAGCTTGTTGTACATTTATTGATTGGCAGAGCCGCCTTTATTAGTGACAAGACTCAACAAATACACTCATGACAAACATCCTATCAATCATTCAAGTAAGATCTTTGTGCAGAAGATCTCTTGGGAGAGGTGTCTATGGAAGATGTTGCTTTGTACTTCGGATGCTGCCACCTCGGCTACAGAGCTTCGGCAAATAAGGCCTCGTCTACCTTCAAAGGGCCTTGGCATATGTGCTTCGGAAGCTCCTTATGAGGCCATGATAAGTGGGCCTGGGTGTATATGGGCCTAGGCGTCTGTGGACCTCGATTTGTGGGCTTCAGCTATGCAAATCATCTCGGATTGAGTGCCATGTGGTTCGGCATGAGTTGGCCGTGGGCCCCGATGGATTGCCCAAGTGTGTGAACACGTAACAATTTGGGGTACAAAAATTTTAAAAATTTCTTTCAACTTAGCTGGCTGACTTTACTTCATCAAAGTCCTCACATTATATAAATATTTATACTTGGATTTGGGGAACTATTATTTGGGGTACAAAAATTTTAAAAATTTCTTTCAACTTAACTAGCTGGCTTTACTTCATAAAAGTCATCGCATTACATAAATGACTATACTAGGACTTGGGGGACTATTGTGACGTGTTCGCACACTTGGGCAACCCACCGGGGCCTACAGCCAACTTATGTCGAACCATGTGGCACTTAATCTGAGGTGATTTGCATAGCTGAGGCCCACAAATCGAAGTCCACAGATGCCTAGGCCCATATACATCGAGGCCCACTTATCATGGCCTCATAAGGAACTTCCGAAGTCTATACGCCAAGGACTTTTGAAGGTGGACGAGGCCTTATTTGCCGAAACTCTGTAGCCGAGGTGGCAGCATCCGAAGTACAAAGTAACATCTTCCATAGACACCTCTCCCAAGAGATCTTCTGCACAAAGATCTTACTTGAATGATTGATATGACGTTTGTCATGAGTGTCTTTGTTAAGTCTTGTCACTAGTAGAGGCGACTCTGCCAATCAATAAATGTATAACAGGCTAGGTGTGGCTGATGCCTACAATTTGACATGTAACTCAACCAGATGAGGCCACGTGTATCTCGAACCAAAGGTGACGATCTAACTAGTGATACTATAAATACTCCCCCATGTACCCCATACAAGGGCTAATGCAAGAATCAATACAAGAAACCATAATTTACTCAACTCTCTCTCATTATCTTGCAACATAAACGAGTTCATACATATTTAGATATACAATTACAAACATCGGTTGGTAATTATTGTACAATCGGTTTACGATAATCCCGTCGGATTCCGAACATTCTCGTCCCGCATCGTTGAGCTACTCCCACGCTCTTGAGCTGTCCTTTTTAGACCGTCCACATGTCTTAGCATGTTGGACTTTCGCTCACGTGTGTGCGGTGGGTCCGATATCTGTTGACAACATTTTTTGGGATCAACATATTGTTAAGCCATAATTAATATTCATAACAGAAAAACTCATTTGAAATTGCTGCAAACATTAATTAGAAAAGGCTGATTGCAAAATTGTTATCACACGACCAATTGAAGTTAATAGGCTCGGTAAAGAAAACCCCACTTACAACTAAAAATTAAAATAGTAGTTTGTCTGTTGGACATATAAATTATAGCAACTATCTCAATAGAAAACAATTACCTTTTCGGAAAGCTTTATCATGTGATAGTAATTTCCTATTTTTCCAAGATTTATAATATACTTGTAATCTATCATAGATTTGCTCATGTTTGCTTGACAAAAATAAATTTAAGGTTCTCTGAGTCTTTTATGCGTATTTAAACTAGCATATAATGGCATAACATTGTAGGAATAAGTACGAAAAAAATGTTGAAGCATAACACAACAAAAGTAGTGGGATGAAGCCCAACATTATTCCCAACTGCATCAGGTCTGAGAGCTACTACTCTAACCTCGGTGGCCATATTAACAAAACATTAGAAATTTTTTGAAAATAGTGGGATACTAAAATCCAATTTTTCAGTCTAATAATTCTCCAAAATCCTATGAAGCATAATTGTAAATCGGATTAAAGTCAACTGGATTCGCGTTGAAGACTTCGAAAAAATAGAAAACTGCCAAGAAGAAAATACCTAAGCGACGTGGTGCCATCAGATTCAGTAACGAGAAAGAATCAAAAATCAAAAGGGAGAAAATGTTCTAAAAGATCTACTTTGTTTTTCTACAAAGCACAGGGAATCGTCTTTCATTGTTCAATTTCCACTAAAAAGAATGTGATTGCAAGAAAGAGAAGGGAAATTCTTACAGAGCCTTAGATATTCTTCAATTCAGATGGCCTGTTTTTAATTTGTCCCCTATTTTCCGTGTTTTCATTATTTGGCTACGAAACACTCAAAAGGGGTAAAAAGTCATTTTGTGTTTTTAGTAGATTTTTTTTTTTTTTTGAAAAACTCATTTTCGAAAATAGGAAAGAGAATGCATTTTGATTATTTTGATTATTAAGGGAACAGTCCCTTAATTTAATCTTCATTTCAAATCCGATAGATAATGCTTGATTGATTTTTTTACATTGAACTATCATCACTCAAAATAAATTGTTAGCAACAATATTAATTATGTTTGTTATGATCAAAACATTGAGGATGAAATCGACCGTATGTCAACATTATACAGTGCTTATCACGTGTCATCAAGTGTTTGTGCAACACAGTTTTTTAACAAAATAATAAATTTTGCATCATTTAGGCATAAATCAGATGTGTCTTTGGCGACAAATTTTTAGATGAGGAGTTTCAACAAAAGTTTTAGATTTAAGTTCCATCATCACTTATTAAGCAATGTGTAAGTGAAGACAATATGAATATATAAATACATTTACTTTTAATATTTTAAATTTTTGTAAAATAGTTTAACACATTCCACTGAATAGGATAAACTTAGGAGTACTTCATGCTTCTATAGAATTACAAGATTTGGGTGGTCGCGACGCTGTCAGTTGTGGTTTATCTGGCAGTGACGGTAGTTCCCATGGTGGTGATTGTGAGTTAGCTTAGTTTTTGGTGGTTTTTCCACTTCATTGATCACAATGGTTTTTGTTGATTGGTGTTAGTTTGTTTGAGACGAAGGACATGGTGGTGGTGCTATCGTTGTCGTACGATGGTGGTGTTAGCTTTGGCGGTGATGGTCACAAATGGTGGTGGTGGTCACATATTATTTGGTTGATTGTGACCAAATGATGCAGTATGCGTATAATTTGACAATGAACAATTAGGAACTAGAAGAGAAAAGGGTGCCAAGAAGAGAAGAATTGATGGCAAGAGGAAAATCAATCATTATTCATATGATCAGATTGAAAATTACAATGAATAAGGCCATCTATTTGTAGGGTAATAAACTCAAGAAGTTAAAAAGGAAACAAACTCTTAATGATATTAAAATATGAAAACAAATATATCTAATCTAGTTAGAATTAAACTTAATTTAATACTTCTATTTAAACTATAACTCTATATTTTTATTCCTATCTTGACTCTATCATTTCTCCCCAACTGAAAAAACTCGACTCCGACGAGGTAGACTAGAACTTCATGCTCTAAGGAGGTCTATCTTTTGTCTTGACTAGATGCCTATATTGAACCTTGGAGATCAACATCTTATTGAACTCATACCAAGGAGGACAATCTTTCTTATTAACCAAATATTTGAATCGATCACTTGATGACAACTGAAGCTGCAAATCATTTTTAAGATTATGATTTAATCAAGGGAGATGATCTCTCTTTCTACCAAAATTGCGACAGGAAACTCTGAAAATAAAAACTCATGGAACTCATGCACAAAATTTTCAACTGGTTGTAAATAAAGAGGACACAAGGAACTAGCACTGTAGACTGGCCTGTAAAATAATGATTGCAACATCGAAGACTCGAATGTGCCTCGATAAGGAAACAATTCTTCTACATTGAAAATTTTACTTTCATTCAAGTGTGATGACCAGTTAATAATGTTTCCTTTACATGATCAAAAATATTTTTCTTCACGTGTCTAGGAAATTGAATGAATGAAACACATAATAAAGCGTAATAAATATCATTAGGGTCTCCACACTTATATTGTACCTTAAAAGTAAGCTAAAAAATTCCATGATGGAAAATAATTTGTCATTTTAATTTGGCACAAGATTTAGGAAAATTGATAGCAAAATGATGAACTAATAGAGCATGCCGGTAATTGGTGGGAAATATCCTAATATCAACATGAAAAGTGTGCAATCAAATAATGGCATTGGAAAATAACGTGACAACCAGGGGAGTATCATGCAATAGAGGTAATATCAAAACAAAGTCAACATGACAATCATACAAAATAGTAGGTGATATCAATTTTGGCACGATGTCGATGAGATATGGAATTATTGATTTTGTGGCGATGTGATACGTAGATTCTTAGCTATGTTAAAGTGAATTTTATCGGTGTGAATATGATAGGGAGCACATAACTCTCATCCTTTTGTAAAAGTGAAGAAACAATTGCACTATAATCATCTAAAGAAGTACCTAAAGATTTTATAAATTGTCTCTCTCTTCTAATATTAGGGTCATAATTGTCTCTCTGACTGTGAAGATATTCCTTAGAGGGGGTACTCTTAGGGCTAAAAGAAAATGTTGGAACATGTCAATTATCAGATTCTCACAATTTAGATTCAACATAATAATGCAATACCTCACATTAGGCATAGTCTCAAGTATCCTAACTCCTTAGCATACAATTTGGTATTTTTACTAGTGAGAGATGCAAATGATGATATAATCAATCGAAAGATGTCATGCACTGTCTCATCACTATAATTGATATTGGGTACTATAAAACGGAATATTTCACTCAGGAAGCAACTGCAACTTGTATGGTAAAATTTGGATGTTTTAAAAGCTCATGGGAGATCAATGCTATGACAAGAGATGTGAGCATTGGCACAGCAAATGATTGGTCAAACCATGAGAGGAAATCTTCAATTTATTCAAGTATAGATACGAGTTTATCAAAAGACAGTGAAGGCCGAATAAGTTTTTTTCCCATTTGTTAACAATTGGACTTCTAACTTTTGATATTCGTGCCAAAACATTTTTTTTAAATGAAAACAAAGAAAATATAAATTAAAAGCAATTATTATTTTTTTTTTTTATTTTTTTTTTTAAATTAAGAGGCCAAAACATCAAACTAAAAGCATATTACCAACATAAAAGAAATAGGTACCTTATGAGACTCAAAAGAGTTAGATAGTGAGTGTCCCACTCCTGATTTTCAAGCTAGCATAGCTAGGTGGAACAACCAAAATTGATTAGTCAGAATGGCCGTGTCGATCAATACAAACGAAAGAGGTCACGTGCAAATTGGGTAATGAGTTAGTGTTTAAAGGAAGGAATCCAGTTGGACTTGGATCAGTTTGTAGGGTCTTGGGTGAATTGGCCAGTTTAGGAGTGATATGGGCTGCTTAATTTTGTTGGTAATTGGGCTTAGGTTGGGGCAGTTTATAGGGTTGTGTCCGTGGTTTTTCATATTTTAATTAGGGAAAATTACCTAGAACCATTCTTTTTAAGATTACATTTCTAAAATAAGTGGGTGAAAGATTATATTTCAATAGTCGATAAACACTAATTTTTAAATCGATTAATTACACTCACCCACTCTACCACACCTGGAACTTCTTTTACCCCATACCCTGATTCATTTTCTAAAATACACACATTCCCTCTTCTTCAAAAATTGATCAGCACTCTCTTACCCAAAAATCTTATCGGTGGCTTCTTCCCCATCCCCACCCTTTAGATTCCGGCCACCTACCACTTCTCTCGTCGGAGTTTCGCACAAATCTCTTTTTTGAAAGCTGATGAGCTTAGATTTTGGGAAAGTGCCGATGCAATACATGGGTCACCTAAAGCAGAACTAGTCTATGAGGAGAAGAAAATCGAACGCGAACGTGGGAACCATATGGTGAAAAAAATCAAATCTACGACTTTTCTATCATAAACTTCCTCATCTTTTCGAGGAATAACTGAAGAAGAATCTTGAAAATCTTTATTGAGAAATATTCAGTAATCAATTGGTTGGTGTTTTTTGAAGGTGCTTGTGGAAGTTAAGGTAGTGATGATTGCTGTTGTGGATTTGAGTTAAAGATGTTAGTAGTGGTGGTG
>NW_019263883.1:290737-311027 GCF_002742605.1 Olea europaea var. sylvestris | reverse complement strand
GGGCAACGAGCCGAGCTCGTGGATTAAAGGGCATTGCCATCACTAGTTGCTCATGATATTTACCATGGTAGTTAATCCAGCTTGGCATCAAATGTATTGATAGATTTATTCTGAAGAAACATGTCTAATGATACTATGCTTTAAATTTATGTCAGGTAGTAATCTAGTGGTGGGGAGAATGTGACTCCTTTTGGTGATTGTAGTATTGGAAGTGGTGGGAATTTAGGTCATCTTGGCGATGATATTGTACAAATGATGATCCAAAATTACACAAATACTATTAATGGACATGGTGCTAGAAGTTAAAACAAGGATGGTGGTGTGAGTCCAGTGATGATTGTGGAAGAAAAGATTAATTCGATCGGAAATGAGGATAGAGTAGATAATTCTAGTCAAGTACGAAGCATTGAATGCACTGGATTTCCAAATATGGTCACCTACAATGTACGATTACTGTATTTCTACATTCAGATGAAGAGCGATTGTGACCTACTATTGGACAATTGCGATCAATAAAATGAAAAAAAAAATTATAATCAATAAATAATAAGTGACTTAAAAATATGTGATTTGTGATTATATTTGTAATTGTGACCTGTAATTTGTATTTTTCATGAGCAATATATAAATTGTGATCAATTAATTTTGATAATTTGTGAAGGTGAAATTAGTTGTCACTTATAAATTTTGTGATTTACAATCGAAAATAAATTTTGATAAATCAACTCGGTAATTTGATACCATAATAAGTATGACTTATAAATTTTGTAGTTTGCAATCGAAAAATAACTTGTGATCAATTAATTTGATAAATTGTGACCGTGAAATAAATTGTCGCCTATAAATTTTGTGATTTATGACCGAGAATAAATCGTGACAAATTAATTTGATAACTTATGATTGTGAAATAAATTAACACCTATGCATTTTGTAATTTGTGACAAGAAGTAAGTTATGTGAATATATATAATCAAATTTGTGTTAACAGTGACATGTGTAACCAAATATCTGTTAATCATGATTGTTTGTGACAAAACATGTTTATATTTAAAGCTTGTGACCATTTAGAGCGTTTGTATATAACTAAAATCACTGACTTGGGTTATCTGTGACTAGTTGGGACCATAATTGTATTCAATGTCACTGTTTGTGACCTTATCAGTCTAATTTGTGACTGTATATAACTAAGTCACTGTTAATTTGATTACATATAGTCACAATTAAGACAGATCAGGTCACAGACAATCAAAAATAAAGATAGATTTGATCTCAATCGATGACAATTAAGATAGATTTGGTCAAAAGGGCCAGCACAAATAAATTTGCGGACTAGCACCATAACATATATAGTCACAATTAACACAAGTTTGGTTACAACTTGTCACAATTAATAAATATTTGATCACAGTGGATCATCACAAATAAATCTACACTTACTACATACCAGCACTACAATATATACATCACAACACATACAGCAACAAACAAAAAATGGAAGGCAAAATTCTATTTTTTATACAAATAATGTCCTATTGCCATCACTAGCTGCTCGTGATGAGAGCAGTTAGTTCATAAGGGCTGGTAGATTTGACTTCCCGAAGGTGTAGGTTAAAGTAGATTAATTGCTCTTATATCAAATTGATGTAGGACGTCTATAATTTGACAATGAACAATTAGGAACTAGAAGAGAAAGGGGGTGCAAAAAAAAAGAAGAATTGAGAGCAAGAGGAAAATCAATTTTTAATCATATAATCCGGTTGTGAATTACAATGAATAAGACATCTATTTATAAGGTAATAAATTCAAAGAAGTTAAATAAGAAACAAACTCTTAATAATATTAAATTTTTTTACTTGTGATCGCGAAAAATTTCGTGATCTATAAAGTTTTTCAATTTGTGATTTAGAAATAATTTATGACCAATTAATTCGAAAATTATGACCAAATTGTATAGAATTGTAACCTTGGTATATTTAATTTATAAAATATATTTCAATTAATTATTTCATAGATAAAATTTAATTAATATATGATTTTGGAAGTTTTATACCTTATTTCTTAGTTTTAAAATTAGTGATACGTAATCTCTTAGATATGAAAATTTTCATTATCTATATATCAGTAGATTTATTTTTTTATATGTTTATGCATGATGATGATTAATTTGAGCAAGCCAATTTTGAATTCTTTGTACTCGTTTGTCTTAATTGAATCGAATTGCCCATTGGAGTTTCAATGGACCCTAATATTATATTAAAATTTGAGTTCATCTTAAAAAAGGTTTATCTCATTAACAGCAATAATTCAAGGGTTTATATGTCGATTTATATTTTGATATTTAACCAATATGAAATATTTCTTAATACATTGCACATGTGCGCGATGCATATTGATATGTACATGGAGGCATCTGACATGGATGCATGGGGTCCTTCACTATCGAAGAATGACATACCGTGTCCCGCATTGTCTTGCTACGCTCAACCACAACGGGGCTAAGATTCCTAACCTTTACCAGGGAATTGTAGTGGGAATAAAATAGAGAATATGTTATTGCCTAGAACTAGACTGAAAATTATTTTCCTATTTCATTTTTATGTTCTTATATTTAAAGCATATTTTAAAATATATATAATATAAAAATAAATAGAGCGATGAATAGAGGTATTTACCTTGCCTCTTGAATATTCCTGGTGGGGCGGGGACTCTCCTATCCATCGCCATCCCTGACATGTTTAAAACCTCTTTTGTTTCTCTTTTTATTTATTATTTTTTACCTTCCCTTTTCTAATATATATATGTAATTGAACTTGAGGCTTTCCATTTCCAGTTTTCTATACATTCAACAGAGTTTGGTCAGTTATATTATTAAAAAAAAAAAAAAAGGTTGTGAAAACCGAACGTTATGGGTGTAAAAAAATGTACGATATAGCTTATTCTAATATAATTTTGCCTACCTCAAATGGAGATGTGCATTTTAACCTAGAACCCCATACTCGAGTCTGATTTTAGTTGAAAACTATTGTCCTCGATCTTATAATTGAGAATTGAACGTTTCCAATCTTGTGTATTTTGCATGGTCGAGAGTTTTATTATATAAAATATAAAGTGTGAACGTGGAATAAGAAAATTTTAGTAAAAGATGCAATGTTTATTCTCTGAAAATTTATTTTTTGAAGCATAGAATAATCGGGAATCAACCAATAAAATTTTCCAGAATGAAAATAAAAATGTAATCAACCAATAAAATTAGGGAAGCAATCAAATGTTGATATTAGGTGCATGTATCTTTACCTTCCATATATGTACTTGTTCACCCCCAACCCTCCACACCCCGTCGTATTTGCAGACAGCAGACTCTGACCCCTACCCTACACCCACGTAGAATTTACTGAAAACTGAAACCCCACACGCTCGACTTGACCCTACTCCATATTCATAGACTCTCCACAAATCATTTTCTTTACAAGAAAACAAGTTTATACATATCTTATTCCTCCCAAATAATATAAAAGTCTTAATCCCTTTCTAGTCATAGTTTAGCAGGATAGCCTTAGCCACTCCTTGTCTCACTTATTTTTCATCATTATCACTATCCATCAACCTCAAAATTTTCAACCCCACCCCATTACCACGCCCTGCTGGTCTTATTTTTCTGCTAAGCATTAAACAGAAAAATACTGTGTGAATATAGTGAATCTGAAAATTGATGGCCAGGAAAAAGATGTATTTTTTCCTTGCTTATCAGTGGTTTTCTCAAGGAAATGATTCTGTTCAATTGGGAGCGTGTTATTTTTTGGGTTATCTGTAGAGGGAAAGAAACTTTTTGGTGCTTAGTTTATGGATAAAGTTGAATACATTAGCTAAAAGAGAGTTTGGTTCTCCCTGGCTGCCCACAGGAAACTGCAAGAGACAGCCCACTTGTTCTTGAAATGATAGAGAACCTGAATATTTTGGAATAGAAAAATGAAAAATCAGAAGTTATTAGTTTTTTAGAGTCTGGCAGTTTTTTTTCATAAAGAAAAAATTGTATGATGAAGAAGACTAAGGAGGTATCAGTAGCAATAGCAGAATCGTCAATAAGCGAAGAGCCCCAGCAACAGAAGAGAAAGAGAGGGAGGCCTAGGAAAATTGTCGAGAAAATCGAGGAAATTAAAACAGCAGCAGCAGAATATGAAGATGTTTTAGAGGGTGAATCCAATAAAGCAGAAACTATTGAAAGAGAAGAAGAGAAAAAAGAAGAGTTGCAGATTGAAGAAACACAAGTGTCAAAGCAACAGCCTCCAAGCAGCAGCAGCAGCAGCAGAGCTAGGAGAAAAAGCAAGCCCAGAAAGAGCAGCTGAAGAAATTGAATTGGTACTTTCTTGCTCTTTTTATGGGTAGAAGCTAGAAAGAAAAATGACGCAAGAAATCTGGAGTCAAAAAATAGAATAGGTGATGAACAAATGAATGCCCTATTCTGCTCATCTTGTAACTTAATTGTTCTATGCTCAGATGTTGAAGAGGTACTATTCTTTTGATGGGTTTAGCATTTTTAATAGTCGAATCTGTGCATTTCTCTAATTTCCTTTGTGTTCTTCCACTCGTGTAATTTTGACTTTCAAAAGAGAGCATTTATTGACAACTATGCTTGTAGATGCATTCATTCAATAACCAGCAATGATACAGTATTCAATTCAACCCAAGAGAACAGTTTCTCATTCAGATGAATGTAATAAATCAGAACTTTGATCAATCCAGGTTGGCATTACTTTAGGCGTTCTCCTTCGGGGTTGTAAAGAAAAATATACCAAAGTTTACAGGGGAAGCATTATATAGAATGAACATCGCACTCCCCTTTACGCAAATGAAAGAAAAAAGAAGCCAACAAAACCGGTTATTAAAAGAAAAAAGAGGAAAAAGCGTAATATTTCAGACAAAATTGTAGGCTATTTGATATTGGTGAATACTTTCAAAACTCCTGTCAACTCTTCCACAAAGTGAACTTGAAAATACACCTGCTCAGCGGGTGGATTTGTGATGGCGCTCTTTCTTAAAACGTGACTGCTCAGGATCGAACCCACCTTCTTCGGCTCCATACACTGCCCATGATGGTGTCGAAGCCATATAATCCTTGCTGCTGAAAGGTTCTCCAGCCGCCACCTTTAGTTCAAAATGTGAAGATTCAGTAAAAAATGAACAAAAAGGCCTATGATACCACGTCTCATAAGAAAAGAAAAAAAAGAGACGAAGTCACCAACCAGGTCATGGAACTTGTCATAGTCTATCCAAGTGAACCATTGATCGTTAACTTTAAATTTGTTGACATTAGCCAGTAGAACACAACATGAGTGCACATGCTCGCAAGCAACCTCGTAAACCCCATTACTTTTTTGAGCCAACGCTTCTGAAAATTCTTTTACATCAGAATGCCAGGGTACATTCTCCATTGTTAATTTAGAAGTTGCTGACCTGTTACAGAGTTCTCCATGTTCTGTAATCAGAGCAAACATGAAGTGATATAAGTAAATGAAAAATGCAAAACTTACGATCCACAATATGTAACTCCTTTAATTTCAATAAAATCAGGATCTCCGATAACAAAGAGGTTAGAATAAGCATCTACATCCTCTGTGTTCCATCCTTTAACCAGGGTCAAGCGATAGACAGTTCGCTGCTGCTTCTCCTTGAGAGCTTGCAAAGAATCCTGGCATTATTTCAGAATAAGTCAAAATAGACTTGCTATGACAAATGTTCGACTAAAGTTGAGAGATCTGCAAACTTCAGAATGCAAACAGTAACTTAACAAGTCATGGGAATTATCCCCCGGCCACATACAAATTCATATGTGATGCAATTAAGAAAGCCATAATCACTAACATATAGCAACTACAAAATTCATGTTGAGACAGTGAACATAGTACAATGATGTGTAATAATAAACAAAGTAAAAACATGCACTCAGTGGAAAAAGAGAACTGGTAAGTTGATCGCTTCTTGTGGTAATAGCTACAAGGACCAAAATCATTTTACAGGAAATTTAGACCGTCATAAATATTTGTATGAACTAGAAAGTTCTAAACTTATCGTGGCCAAAAAGCAAAGATAGGGACATCTAGAGTTTCTTTTTTGACTGGCAGTTCACAGAAAGCACTTAAAGAGTATCACTATAACGGTGAAGTAATTGTAATGCTTACTCCATTTGCCCTCGGGCTCAGTAAAGAAATCATTTAAATAGTTACATATTAGTTTAGAAGAACATCGTTGCAAGTTGTCCAATTTTTATTTTTATATTTTTTTTTCCAACTATTTAACATTTCTTGATATCATTTAATGGTTTTCAATGGAAAAAAATGAACTAAATTAATTATAGTTTTAAATGCCTCACCCTCCTTTTGCTTCTAAGCAAGCGTCAATAAAGCCCAATAGTTTAAAAATAGAAAATAATAATAATAAGACAGAAATAACTGGGAAATTCTTCCTAATTAGGAAGCTACTTACAACAAATCGCTCCCAAAAGTCCCCGAAGAGTGGTCTATCAATTGCCTTCAAGCTATCCTTTGTTGCAGCATCTACACTAACATACAACTAGATGATACAAATAGAAACCAGTTAAACATTATATTCAAAACTATAATGCACTTTAAAGAATATATTAATCAGTAGTAAACTAATATTAATCAATAACAACATACTCCAAAAGTATGCAGACCTGCGTGATAGGTTTCAGCATCTTAATCCTATCAGGAAACTGAGCATTTGTTACGAGAAAAGTCGAGATTCGCCGCCGGTGCAACTCATCTACAAGTGAGTTAATCTCTGGGTACATGATAGGCTCACCAACAAGAGACAAGGCACAATGTCTTGGAGAAAGACCCTCTGACAATCGCTCTACTTTTACTCCTGCAGTCATAAATACCCCAAACAGTTATCAAACATGGCACAGCATATTGCCAACCTGCTCATTGCTCATAAGGTATAAAATATCATGACCAAAACAAAGCAAGCATACATCTCTCTCTCTCTCTCTCTTTTTATTTTTTTGGGTCCCTGATCCCAAATAGAACAAATAAGGGATCCCACTCAATTTGTAAAACATAGGTGTGAATCCTTTGTTTGTCAACCATTCTACCACATTATTTTTTCTACAGTACTTATTTTCAACCACACATTATTTATTAAAATAATATTACACATAAATAAAAAACTTTTAATTCTTTTTTAACCACACGTTTCAACATCAATCACTACTCCATAATACACTTTTTGAAATTAAAGAGGCACAAACAGGCCCTAAAAAATAACTGAAGAGAGATGTTCAATCAATATGAAGAAAAGAAGTAATTGACACGCTAGAGCATGTAAAATCTAATATGCTCCACCTATCCAACTCCACCTCACAGTATATAAGATCCCATTCCTGAAGGCTGAAATATTATTATTATTATTTTTTACTTCCCGATTTGCAGCTGTCTTCTCCTAGAATTCAACCCATTCCAGGACCTTAACACTTGTCCTCATGTACATTTAAATATGCAACAGTTATTCAACTGATCGTCTTCTAAAATGTCCATAATACTTAGAGTGCTCTTGATTGCCAATATTTTCCATGAAAATGTCATTTTTTCACCCAAATTCTTACTTTTGTGCTGTTTGATTGATATTTTTTCCATGAAAAATAATTTTTAACTTTTGGTTACGTGATCATATTTTCTTTGAAAACAAGGAAAATATGTTTTTTAGGAGCAGTAATTTTTTATTTTCCAATTAATTCATTATCCATTTCTCCCTCATCCACTCCCTGTCTCTCCCATCTATCTACCAATTAAAAAGGGACAAGTATAACATTTTCTAGATTAAAAATAAAATCAATCAAATACATTTAATTGACAATTTCCATATAAATTTTATGTTTGTAATCAAACACACCTTAATGAATTTTGTTTCTCCTGTTCCACTACATATGACTGTCTAACCTACTAGACCATTCACTTCCAAAACAATTTTCATTGTGAGCAAGGTCATTTGCTTGATTAAAAAGCCTAAGGCCCTTGTTTGACCCACATTTTTTCAAAAAAATACATTTTTAAGTAGTTATTTGATATCATTTCAACCACACATTCTTCAATAAAATAATATTCCACGCAAATCCAAAACTTTTCTTTATTTTTTAACCACACATTTCCCATCAATTCACTATTCAAAAATGAATTCTTGTGAAAATAATGTGGCTCAAATAAAGGCTAAATAAATATAATAGTACATATGAAAATTCCCAAACCTACCTGGAACTCCTTTCATTTGCTTTATCATTTTCGTATGCAAATCAATGGCAGTATCGACAATAACTATTGGATCATCCATCTTCCACCGCCAGCTTTTCCCTACAGGATTTGTGTGATGTCTCCAACAAAAAACACATTTGTTTGCACATGCTAAACTTGGGGTTGCCTCCATGCACCTAGTGATATTCATGTACCCGCGTTAGAAATATGAAATAACGGCTAGGGAAATAACAATGATTAGAAATGATAGACCATTAATGGGAAAATGTACATCTCAGAAAACAAAATCTTTAGAGCTTACAAAACTTTTAAATGGTTAATGCTACATAGGTAATAATATAAGAAAAACTAATCTAAACCTGTGACTCTCGATGCCATAAAATGAGTGCTTATAGCAACCTCCACGTCCCCTAAGCTGAGACTTGGTCCATCTACAAAGTTTAACCCCACTATGGGAACCAATGATTTTATACCCCTGTAAAAATCATCTGATTAAAGACCAAATGATAACGTAAAATAAAAAGTGAATCAATCTATCAATTAGATCAAGAAAATTGAGATGCAGCAGTTTATCAATAACTCATGATTATGAATCACATAAACAAAACTGAAAAGAACCATATTCCGACTTTTATCTGGAGAATAGCGAACAATATTTTCCATCGAATAAATGATAGATCCAGACGCCATAAACAATAATTCTTTGGAATAAGCATGAGTAATCAGATGACATAGAGAAAACTGACTGGCTGACGACTGCAATTTAAGGACAATGTGTTAAACACAACAGTTGTTTTCAATATACCCAAAAAAACTTTACATCTAACATTCTAGCGTATAATCAAAGAGGTAAAAAGTAAAAACAAATAATCAGTGAATGCAGAACAACAGTTAACACATTCAGACTTTCTAATTCATTAGAAACGGTTATTTCAAAAACTCAAAAACTCTACCTGCTTCACTAAACTTGCCCGAATCACTGGGGTCACCATTTCTTTCCCTCCATTCAGTACTTCTCCATTCTCAACTTTTCCATTAGTTTTAGGTCCCACAATCGACTTTCGTGATGGAGCTTTCCCCACTATATCCTCTAAATCAACAATACCATTATCTCCCTCCCCATCCTCCTCCTCGTCTTCCTCCTCACTAAACTCAACTTCACCTTCACTTTCATTCCCAACCCCATAATTCCCATTAAGGGCTTTATTTTCTCCTAAATTGCCCTTCAAAATCCCAACAATTCTCTCACTCCACCTCTCAAACACCTCATCCAAATTACCTTCATCAACGTCCCCCTCCCCCAAATCCACCAAATCCGCTGCCCCAAGCTTCCGTAATTTAACAGAAATGTCCCTCGCCACAGCATTAAAGGTCTCCCCATAACTACTACTCCCGATCCCAAAAACTGCAAATTTACAGTTCCTAAGCAGAAGCGCCCCGACTCTGAAATCATCAGCACTCTCGGCTAACCAATTTACCAAAAAGTTTCCATTTTCAGGGGATCCACCATTTTCCCAAGTAGAAGCAACAATCAAGACCAATGTTTCTTTACATATATCCTCAGGTTCATAATCCTGGGGGTCAACAAGATCAAAGTCGAGGTCATTAAGCAATAAATTCGCGTGGAGGCGTTGGGCTAGGGTTTTGGAAGTGTTGGTTTGAGAAATGAAGAAAAGTTTGCCTTTGTTGAAACTCGAATTAGGGTTTTGGCCGGAGGGTTTATTGAGGGTTTGGCGGAGGCGCGTCAGGAGGCGGCTGTAGCGGTGGCGAGATTTGTAGAGGAAGTAGAGAGTGGCTGTGGCGGAGAGGACGGTGAGGAGCTTGAGGTGCGTAGGTGGAGATGAGAGGGACATAGTAGGATTTGATGAGAAAGGCCGGGGGTTTAAGGGAAATTATGGGAGAGTTTGATGCTTCATAGGAGGGATTTTAGGTGCCATGGCTCTTTTCGAATCTCTTCTTCCACGCGTGAGATATAGGATGCGTTTCTTCTTTTAGGCCCCGTTTGATTGCACAAAATTTTCCATGGAACTTGGAATTCGAATTCTAACTTCCACTTTTGGCCTGTTTGATTGACAAAATTTTCCAGGGAATTGATTTTCCATGAATTTCTAGGTACAACACCTTAAAGCGTGATTTTCCACCTTTTTTTTCCTAGGGGATAGGTGGTTTTTGGTTTTCCACCTTTTTTTTTCTTTTTTTTTTGCTTTTTTTATTTATTTTTTAATTGTTGGCAATAGGAACAAATTTTAGGAATAATTGTAAAAGAGGATATCCCTGAAATTGACAATTTTCACGTAAAACAAAGTCAAACGAACATCAAAAAATACTTTTACTTCAACATTTTTCACGTGAAAAATTTATACAATCAAACACAATAATTTACAATTTCCATGAAAACAATTTCTAGGTAATTCAATTCCTTGGAATTCATTTTCTTTCCATGTAATTTTCCTACTTGTAATCAAACGCACCCTTAATTTTTTTGGATCATACTACATGTACACAATATTTTACACAATCTTTTACACACTATTCACAACATAAAGTGGGAACCACAGCTCGAATTATTTAATAACAAGTGAGACCCGCATGTTTGTGAGGGGGTGTAAATCATTTGGTAACCCCCTTGTGTGTACATACATCTTTATCCTAATTTTTTTGGGTTTGGTTCATTGCAACTATAATCGCATTATACTATGTACAAGTCGTGTTTTACCTTTATCAGTCAAAATTTCTTGTATCTTCACTGTAAACGCATTTTATATTTGATCTTTTCCGTGGTTTAGATCCGGAGATTATTAAAAAGATTTCAACCTCCCTTCTTCAGTATATTTTTTACCGTAACGATATGAATTCCATATCTATCATAACCACGAAACTTCAATAGAAAATCGTCGATATTCAAATACACAAGCTTGTACTAAGGATACGGAATTTTTTTTTTTTTTTTTTTTTTTTCTATTTGATGAAATAAAGTAAGAGATACATGATCATCTTTGCTGCTACAAAAATGATTTCCCCTTTTCTCCAGATGTCAACAATCACACTCAACAACTTAGTATACTATGTTGCGAAATATGTCAGTATTCTGCTTCTGTCAAAAAATAAAGATTTTCGGGTCCAACCCTGCTTATAGTAGTATCTCTATTAACTAGATGCTGGTTCAGCAATGTCATCAAAACTTTCCCTTTAAGAGGTAACAGAAAATTTTGAGAACACAGACCAAACAAATGTTGAATATTTGTTCAAAATCAATGGAATGATAATGGACTAATTGTTGGGCTCAACTGTGGAATTGGTAGAACCAAAAGAAATTGAAAAATGAAAATTTTTATTTTTTGCCTATGCGTAAGCACAAGCTTATTCTTGTGCGTACGCGAGATGTATTTTGGCAGAATTAAAGTTTGCTTCTACTATGCGTACACACAGTTTATACTATGCGTACACACGGTGTTAAAAAATAGTCGTTGGCTGATTTTTCAATTTGAAACTTCGGAGCCGTTTTGAATTAAAATTGCCATTTTTCATCTTATTTTGGCACCATTTCGTGATGCATTGATTTAGACCTATAAATAGGTGATGAATGATCAATACAAATATTAATTAGAATCATTGAAAACATCTTGAGATCCATATATCATTTCATATTGAATCAAACTATTGATTTACATTCATATTCAAGATCTTCCTTTGTGTTCTTAAAGTTTTGGAGGATTGCACTTTTGCTTTGGTGTTAAATTCTTTACAAGGCTTGATATAATCCTACAAACCGTTTGTCAAAACCCTTAAACATCTCATTCAATCTCGAGAGGGGGCAAATATAGTTTGAGGACAACGATCCCGTGTTCAAGCCTCAAATTCGTTTTTGACGTATTTCGTGATTTGTATTCATTTTGTTTCTATAATTTTGTTGTTGTTTCTTCTCCAGCCTTGTTCTTTCTTCTCCAACCCCTTATTTTTCAACAATCTCAAACTATATCCTGCGATGGAGAATGATACAATTATGCCAACCATCAAACTCATGAATCAAGATCTGGTTAGATTTGATCGTTTTGATGGGACTAACTTCACGCAGTGGCAAGACAAGTTGAAATTCCTCCTAACGGCGTTGAAGATTTTTTATATTTTTGATCTAGATTTAGCGCCTTTACCGGAACCAACGAATGGAGAATCCGAAGCAATCAAGACCGAAAGACAAAAATGCCAAGAAGATGGATTGATTTGCCGTGGCCACATCTTGAATGCATTGTCGGATCGTTTGTATGATCTATACACCAATACGACTTCGGCGAAAGAAATCTGGGAATCACTGGAGAGTAAGTACAAGGCGGAAGAAGAATGTACAAAGAAATTTTTGATTTCTAAATATTTTGATTTTAAATTCTTAGGAAATATCCCTCTTTTTCCCCAAGTGCATGAGTTGCAAGTGATTGTCAACAAATTAAAAGCGGTGAAAATTGATATACCGGAAACCTTTCAAGTGGGGGTTAAAATTGCCAAACTTCTCGAAACTTGGAAAGGATACCGGAAGAAGATCATGCATAGTTCTGAAAATTATTCTTTGAAACAATTGCAAAAGTATCTTCGAATCGAAGAGGATTCGAAAATACGTGATAAAACTGAAAATTCTCATGAGGGCTCTTCTAAAGCAAATGCTGTGGAAAAAATAGAACCGCCGGCAAAATCTAACAAAAGGAAGCCTTCTATGAACTTTAACAAGTTCAAGAAGAAGACAAAAGGAAGTTGCTTCGTGTGTGGAAAATCTGGTCACTATGTCAAGGATTGTAGGCATCGAAAACAAAATAACTTCAAGGCCAAAGTAAATTCCATCCAAGATGACAAAATTGTGGCCACCATAAGTGAAGTAAACACAATCAAAGGAAATGTTCCCTGGTGGTGGTATGATGCTTGTGCTACGGTACATATATCATATAATAAATCTTTGTTCAAAACTTATCAAAAAGTGGATGGAGAACAAGAGATTCAAATGAGTAACGAGATGCGGTCTAAGGTGTTTGGAAAAGGAAGTGTAGACATTATCTTCACTTCCGGGAAAACCATTACTCTAACTAATGTACTACATATTCCGGATATGAATAGGAACCTAGTTAGTGGCAATCTCTTGGAAAAATCGGGCATCAAATGTATTTATGAGTCTGGCAAACTTGTACTATCCCTTAATGGGAAGTTTGTTGGAAAAGGCTATTCGTGTGAAGGAATTGTCAAATTATGTACCGTTGACAATGAAATGAATAAAAGTAATTTTGCTTATGTTATGAATTTATTTTCATTATGGCATACTAGATTAGGTCATGTTGGTAGATATACAATGAAACACATGAAAAAATATGACTTGATCTCATATGATGAAAATTATTAACATAAATGCAAAATATGTGTAGAATCTAAACTGATTAAAAAACCATATCAAAGTGTTAAGGGAACCTCTACTATTTTAGAATTAATTCATACTGGTATATGTGAACTTAATGGTATATTAACTAGAGGTGGAAATAAATATTTTATAACTTTTATAGATGACTTTTCTAGATATACTTATGTTTATTTGATAAAACATAAAAGTGAAGCATTCGACATGTTTAAGACATACAAGAATGAGGTTGAAAATTATCTAGAAAAGAAAATTAAAATTTTAAGGAGTGTAGAGGTGGTGAATACTTTTTCAATGATTTTAATTTGTTTTGTGAACAACATGAAATTATTCATCAATGTTCTGCACCCAGGACACCCAAACAAAACGGCTTGACTGAAAGAAAAAATAAAATATTTGTATAAATGATAAATGTCATGCTTATTCATGCTAAATTGTCATTTAACTTGTGGGGTGAAACTTTATTAAGTGCATGTAGAATACTTAATAGGATTCCTTCAAAATATGCTAAGGTTTCTCCTTATGAATTGTGGAAAGGAAGAAAATCGAACATTGGATCTTCAAAGTGTGGGTGTCTTGGCTATTGCAAGAACACGAATCCGAATAGGACCAAATTGGGTCCAAGAGGCATTAAATATGCCTTTGTTGGATATGCAAACAATAGCAAATCTTATAGATTACTAAATTTGGAGTCAAATGTGATTATCAAATCCAACAATGTGGAGTTCTTTGAGGATTCGTTATCTTCGGATAATGAATTGAGGGAAAATCTTGAAAATATCCCTAACTCATGTGGAACACATGATGAAATATCTTCTAAGGATGTTGATGAATCTAGTGAACCATGAAGAAGCAAGCGAATTCGAGTTGAGAAGTTTTTGGGATCGGATGAAATTGATTTTCAACTTATCTCCTTTTACTTAGTAGAGGGAAATGAGTTGAATGTTGTGAGAACAATTCCTTTTTTTCTACAAGTAGAAATGGACCCTAAGACTTATAAAGAAGTTATGGCTTCTCGTGATAGCACATTTTGGAAAGATGCAATTAAGGACGAAATGGATTCGATAATGTCCAATAATACTTGGGAGCTTGTTGATTTACCACCGGGATCCAAGCCTATTGGATGCAAATGGGTATTTAGGATAAAATACAATGTTGATGGATCCTTAAACACCTTCAAGTCTAGATTAGTAGTCAAAAGATATCGACAAAAGGAAGGAATCGACTATTTTGATACTTATGCATCGGTAGCTAGAATAACATCGATTAGGATATTATTCGCTTTGGCTTCAATATATAACTTGCATGTTCATCAAATGGATGTCAAGACGGAATTCCTAAACGGAGATCTCGATGAGGAGGTCTATATTGAACAACCCGAAGGGTTTGCCCTACCTAGAAATGAACATAAAGTGTGAAAGTTGGAGAAATCTTTATATGGTCTGAAGCAAGCACCAAAGAAATGGCATGAGAAGTTTAACTTAACAATAATATCATTCGAGTTTAAACATAATAGCATTGATAAATGTTTATATTCTAAAGTTTGTGATGATTATATGACATTTATATGCTTGTATGTTGACGACATGCTGATTATGAGTAATCACATGGACGGAATAGAAGAAATAAAGAGGTTTCTTTCTTCCGCATTCAAGATGAAAGATTTTGGACAAGTGGATACCATTTTAGGCATCAAAGTCACAAAGACTAGTGGGGGTTACTATCATTATATTGAGAATGTGATAAATAAGTTCAAACATTTGAACATAAAGGAATGTAGTACCCCGATTGATCCAAGTTCAAAACTAATAAAGAATGATGGAAGGGCGATTGCTCAATTGGAATATGCAAGTGTTATAGGGAGTCTTATGTATACTGTTCAATGCACAAGATCGGATATAACTTATGCAATAAGTAAATTTAGTAGATTTACTAGCAATCCGAGTAATGATCATTGGAAGGCTATTTTGAGAGTTCTTGGATACTTAAAGAAAACGAAGAACTTGGGCCTACAATATATTAAATTCTCGATGATATTGGAAAGATTTACCAATGCTAGTTGGATATCTAGCATGGGTGAAAATAAATTCACTTCGGGTTGAGTATTCACTCTTGGAGGAGTTGTTGTTTCTTGGAAATCAAAGAAACAAACATGTATGACACACTCGACCATGGAATCTGAATTTGTAGCTTTATCGGATGCCGGGAAAGAGGTTGAGTGGCTTAAGGATCTCTTATATGAGATACCTGTGGGATCGTATAATATCTTTTCAATACCTATCATGTGTGATAGTCAAGCCACGTTAGAAAAGACATATAACGAGGTATACAATGAAAAATCTAGACATATGAGTCTGAGACATGACTACATAAGGAAATTAATCAAAGATGGAATAATTTCCCTAAATTATGTAAGGTCAATTGAGAATTTAGCGAATCCTTTAACTAAAGCACTAAATAGAGATTTAGTAGCATCTACTTCGAGTAGGATGGGGTTGAAACTTTTTAACTAAAAAGGTCCATCCATGACGGCAACACTACCTGTCATTACTTAAAAAGTAATCCACGGGGTCAAAAGGTAACAACAAGTCATTCGATATGTGAATTGTTGCAGCATTATTCAAATCCGCAATGATCCTATCCTAATTAAATAATGCCGGTTGTTATTGAAGTGAGGGTTGAGCTTAAAATTCTTAATGAAGTTCAGTGCTAAAACACAAGTGCCTCTAAAAGTAACAAAGGTACTGAAAGAACTTCACCTAGACTAACTTCGAGGTGGTGCCACCTCAATAGAGAGTTGGAGTTTCTCTCTTAAAAGTTTGTCGAATAGGATGAGCTGAAGGCCATAAAAGCGCTAAGCGAGTTGAGGAACTTGAGAACACGTGATATTTATGTGTGTGTTCTTAATGGTATTGTCACGAGGAATAATTGGTTCAAAACTTCCATGCTACCTCTAATTCCGACTTTACTTTGTTTGAATTACACTAAGGTTAGATTCAAATCGAAAGATATCTAATCCTTATGCATAAGTGTTGTCTTTTTGAATATGTGATCGTATTGATTTTGAACAAGTGGGGGATAGTTTAATATTTATTCAAAATCAATGAAATGATAATGGACTAATTGTTGGGCTCAATTGAAGAATTGGTAGAATCAAAAGAAATTGAAAAATGAAAATTTTGAATTTTTGCCTATGCGTACGCACGGACTTATTCTTGTGCGTAAGCGAGATGTGTTTTGGCAAAATCAAAATTAAATTTTGCTTCTACTATGCGTACGCATAGTTTATACTATGTGTACACAGTATTAAAAAATAGCCGTTAGCTGATTTTTCAATTTGAAACTTCGGAGCCGTTTTGGATTAAAAGTTGCCACTTTTCATCTTGTTTTGGCACCATTTCGTGATGCATTGATTGAAACCTATAAATAGGTGATGAATGATCAATACAAACATTAATTAGAATCATTGAAAATATCTTGAGATCCATATATCATTCCATATTGAATCAAACTATTGATTTACATTCATATTCAAGATCTTCCTTTGTGTTCTTAAACTTTGGAGGATTGCACTTGTGCTTTGGTGTTAAATTCTTTACAAGACTTGATATAATTCTACAAACCGTTTGCCAAGACCCTTAAGCATCACATTCAATCCCGAGAGGGGGCAAATATAGTTTGATGACAACAATCCCGTGTTCAAGCCTCAAATTCGTTCTTGACGTATTTCGTGATTTCTATTTATTTTGTTTCTATAATTTTGTTATTGTTTCTTCTCCAACCTTGTTGTTTCTTCTCCAACCCCTTATTTTCCAACAACAAATACAAAAACACAAGCCCTAATTTACAGTTGCTGTCAACTTTATGTGGAGTGTGTTTATCTGGAAGACAAAATCTTGTTAGACATCAACTTTTATCTGAAATCTAACTGGAAAATCTATGAGAGGTAAAACAATGGGAGTAGCAACAGATAGTGAAGATTTAACAGTAAAGATTAGAAGTTAAGGGAGATCCAGAAGTGGAATTGAAGAACTCATTTGGCTAAATCATCTTCTGATTATTGAGATTAACAAATATTGAATCAAGAATACCCTAAAAAAGAAGTAAAATCAAGTTATCTCTCTTTATTAATAAGACTAGTCTATCGCTCGTGCAATTCACGGGTTGGATTATTTTGAACGCCAAATTAGCATTTTTAATGTTGATATGAGTTTAGTGTTTAAAGAAGAAGCGAATGAATTAGTTATAAAAATAATCATTTGAGATAAGCTATTTGTGATATTAATTTTGAAATTAAATAATTCAATATAGTAATGACAAAAATGAACAGTTCAACTTTGTGCAAAGAAAAATAGTAATTTCAACATGTAGAAAAAATTGAAATAATTTTAAATTAAACAAATTTATATTGAAAAAATTTTGAATAGAAAAAAATTTATTCTTTGAAGGAGAGAAAAACAATAATTGAAAAAATTAAATTCAATCATAAAGAGAAAAGAATTTTAAAAAAATTAAATAGAAAAAAATTTATCTATAATAAGAACAAAAAATTTTAAAAAATAAATTAATCAGTAATTTCCACCAGTAGAAAAAATGAAATAATTTTACATTGAACAAATTTAAATTGATAAAATTTTCAATAAAAAAAATTTGTCCTTTGAAAGAGAGAAAAACAGTAATTAAAAAAATTAAATTCAGTGAGAAAAAAATTTAAAAAAATTTAAAGAGAAAAAAATTTATCTATAATATAAACAAAAAATAAAAAAAAATTCCATCCATTAAAAAGAGAGTTTCTCTCCTTTCAAAAGGAGAGAACACTCATTTTCTCCTTTTCAAAAGGAGATAACTCTCCCTTTGAAAGAAGAGACAATCTCTTCGTGGACAAAGAGAGTATTTTTTTCCTTATTTTCTTATTTAAATTTGTTTTGTTCATATTATAATCTTTTTTATTTCGGATTTAACATTATTTTTAATTCTTTTCTCTTTATGATAATTTTTTTTAATTTTAATTAAATAATATCAATATATTCTTTGTTTCATTTTTGTAACTTTAATTTGTTTAATTACATAATATTTTTGTAAGTTTGTTTTGTTCATATTATAAATTTCTTTTTCTTTTTAATTCTTTTATCTTTATAGGTTGGACATATTTTCTCTCATTAAACAACTGCAAATGAGTGATACATGCGTCTTTAAACTACTTAACAAATCAACAATCCTTTTTACAAATGCAAACAACAACGAAACTGTAAACACTATTAACTGGACCAAAAAAACTCCAAACATACCCAAAGCAAACTCTTGTAAGCCTCATTAAATATAAAAAACAATTATCAAAAAAATTTAAACTTCTCAAATAGATAAGGGTAAAGAAAAAAGACATAGCTAACTTTTACACACTAAAAAAAAAACATATATTACGTTAAATAAAGTCGAAGAAAATAAGAAATAAATCCACAAGAAAGCAAACACCCAACAAAAACATAAACTTCATAACCATATCCAAAAAAAAAATAAAACTCCAGTTAGATTTTCACGTATATACAGAGACAAGAATATACGTCACATCTGGGTAGAGAAATATGAGTCAAGCTAGATTTTCATCTATACACGGAAATAAAAACCACATACCTTAAACTAAAAAAAAAAAAAAAAAAAAATTGCAAAAACATACCCAAAGATAATCGTCACAAATTCTATGATTTTCTTCCCTACGATTGAGATTAGGACTGTGCGATGTTTTTTTCTTCCCCACAAAAAGAAACAAGAATTTGGAGATTTTTTTTCGTACCTGAAAGCTGAACTTTTAGACAGAAATCGATTGAATTGAAGGAGGGAGAATGAATGACTTGAAAGAGTGATAAATGACATATTACTTTATATTTTTTTATAATATAATAAAAAAATCAAACAACTTTGACCAAACTCATTTGAAACCAATTGAATGTGAAAACGCACGTGAGAAAAATGAACAATCCAGTTTTGTGCAAAAAAAAAAAAGTAATTTCCACTTTCACCAATAGAAAAAAATTGAAAAAATTTTAAATATAAAAAAATTAATATTGAAAATTTTTTAAATAGAAATAAAAATCTCCTTTATAGTAATTTTTTATTAATATTTAATTTTAAAAAATTAAATATATCTAAATATTTACTTAAAAATGTTGAAGTTAATATTTTTTTTTATCTATAAATAACTTTTACAATTATAGATTTTTTATTACTTTTAAATAACTTGAAGTGATTTTTTTTTTTTTTACTTATAAACAACTTTTTACATTTTAAATAGTGACTTAGAAGTAAAAAAATATTAATTCATCATTCTCTTATAATTGTAAAAGCTATTTATAAGTAAAAAAATATTAACTTAAAATTTTTTAAGTATCAATATTTAGATATATTTAGTTTTTTAAATTAAATAATAATAAAAAAATTACACTATCTAAAATGTAAATAGTTACTTATAAGTAAAAAAATCAAATTATTTAAAAGTAATAAAAAAACCTATAACTGTAAAAGCTATTTATAGATAAAAAAAAAATTAACTTCAGCATTTTTAAGTAAATATTTAGATGTATTTAATTTTTTTAAAATTTAATATTAATAAAAAATTTAAAAGAAAAAAAAAACAAAA
>NW_019263883.1:286494-290671 GCF_002742605.1 Olea europaea var. sylvestris | reverse complement strand
TATATATATATATATGTATATGTATATATATAATTTTGTTTATTTTGTTTATCAATATTTAATTTAAAAAAAGTAAATATATTTAAATATTTACTTAAAAATTTTGAAGTTAATTTTTTTTTTATCTATAAGTAGCTTTTACAATTATATGTTTTTATTACTTCTAAATAATTTAAAGTGATTTTTTTATTTATAAGTAACTTTTTACATTTTAAATAATGTAATCTTTTTATTAATATATAATTTAAAAAACTAAAGACTCGTTTGGTACCTATTTTTTGCAAAATGCATTTGCCTTTCTCTTCTTTTCAACCACATATTCTTCATTAAAATAATATTATACGTAAATAAAAACTTTTCCTTATTTTTTAACCACACATTTTTCATCAATTTACTATTTCAAAATGCATTTTTACATAAAATTTGCTCCCAAACACCCTATAAATACATCTAAATATTTATATTTAAAAATTTTTTAAGTTAATATCTTTTTACTTATAAGTAGCTTTTGCAATTATAAGAGAATGGGGGATTAATGTTTTTTTTACCTACAAGTAGCTTTTACAATTATAAATTTTTTATTACTTTTAAATAACTTGAAGTGCGTTTTTACTTATAAGTAAGTTTTTACATTTTAGTTTCTACAGATAGTGTTTTATTAATATTTAATTCAAAAAAACTAAATTTATGTAAATATTTATATTTAAAAAAAATTTAAGTTAATATTTTTTTTTACTTATAAATAGCTTTTACAATTATAAGTTCGTTTTACTTTTAAATAACTTGAAGTGATTTTTTTAGTTATGAGTAATTTTTTACATTTTAGAAATAAAGAATAACTTTTATGTAAAAAATTATTTAAAAAAATATTATTACTAATAAAATATAGGATATGGTCAATAGTTAATAGCGTAAGAAAATGAAAAAAAGAGTACTTTTTGTCAGATTTAAAGCATATAAACTGCAGGTAAAATAGAAAAAGATGTCGTTTCTACTCTACCAATTAAAAAAAATTACAGTGACAAAATATCATTTAAAAAAATATTACTACTAATAAAATTATAGGATATGGTTGATAGCGTGAGAAAATGAAGAAAGATATTGTGTGTCAAATTCAAAGGATCAAATCAATTCAATGTGAAAATCAATGTGATAAAAATGAACAGTAAACCTCACATTATCTCTTTTAAGGTAAGGAGGGACGTTAACATTTTTATGTATATATTTAAATATATTTAATTTTTTTAAATTAAATATTTATTAATAAAAAATTTACTATAAATAAAAGAAAAAAACATATTACTACTCCGTGCACGGAGTGAAATCACTCCATGCACTGAGTGGTTTCACGTCGTGCAAACTGCAAAAGGAGAGTGACTCTCCTTTTGCTCTCCTTTTGAAAGGAGAGATTATCTCTCCGACCACGCAGAGATTTTTATATTTTTTTATGGAGGGATAATTTTTTTCATATTATTTTCGATATAAAATTCTTTTTAATTCTTTTATGGTAATTTTTTTTCCAATTTTAATTAATTAAATAATATTTATATATCATTTATTTAATTTTTATAACTTTATTTTATTTTATTTGTTTAATAAAATAATCTTTATACATTCTTTATGATACAATGACATTCGTTAAATTTGAATTAAATAATATTTATTTTTAAAAAAAAATCATTTTAACTTAATTTAAAAACTTTATAATAATTTTGTTTTTTATTTTAGTCTGCAATTTTTTTTAATAATCTTTATATTTAATTTCGTTTCTTTTTTATATAATATATAGTACTGGTTTTAATCAAGTGAAGTAGTGTGTGAAAATGGAGAAATCAGTGAAACGGCTATGAAAATAGTGAGATGGAATAATTTACTGTTGTCAAACCAATTTCAAATCAGTTTTTATGTGAAAACCTATGAAAGCACTTTAAGTTATTTAAAAGTAATAAAAAACGTATAATTGTAAAAACTACTTATAGGTAAAAAATTATTAATCCCTCATTCTCTTATAATTGCAAAAGTTTCTTATAAGTAAAAAAATATTAACTTAAATTTTTTGAGTATAAATATTTAAATATATTTAGTTTTTAAATTTAATATTAATAAAAATATTGTACTATCTATAATGTAAAAAGTTACTTCTATGTAAAAAAATCACTTTTAATTATTTAAAAGTAATACAAAACTTATAATTTTAAAAGCTACTTATTAATAAAAAAATTAACTTCAACATTGTTAAGTAAATATTTAAATATATTTAATTTTTTAAATTAAATATAAATAAAAAATTACTTTAAAAAAACATAACATGTGCATGGATATTTAGATATATTTAATTTTTATAATTAAATATTAATAAAAAATTATTATAATTAAAAAAAATGAAAAAAATGAAATAAGTTAACTCCGCGCATTCACTCCATGCACCTGTAATCACTCCATGCATTTGTATGGAGACACCACTCCGTGAACGGTCATCACTTTGTGCACGGAGTTAACTTATTTCATTTTTTTCTTTTTTTTAATAATAATTTCTTATTAATATTTAATTTTAAAAATTAAATATATCTAAATATTAATTAAAAATGTTAAAGTTAATATTTTATTATTATTATCTATAAGTAACTTTTACAATTATAAGTTTTTATTATTACTTTTAAATAATTTGAAGTGATTTTTTTTACCTATAAGTAATTTTTTACACTCTAGATAGTGTAATCTTTTTATTAATATTTAATTTGAAAAATTAAATATATCTAAATAGTTATACTTAAAAAATTTGAAGTTAATATTTTTTTACTTATAAGTAACTTTTCCAATTATAAGTTTGTTTTACTTTTAAATAATTTGAAGTAATCTTTTTAGTTATAAATAACTTTTTTACATTTTAGAAATAAAGAATAACTTTTATGTAACAAAATATTTTAAAAAATATTATCACTAATAAAATGAACAGTAAACCTCACATTCTTTCTTTTAAGATACGAAGGGAATTTTTTAAAATGAAATATTTATTAATAAAAAATTACTATAAATAAAATAAAAATATATATCACCACTTCGTGCACGGAGTGGAATCACTCCATACACTGAGTGTTATCACTTTGTGCAAAAGGAGAAGTAAAAAGGAGAGAACTTTTGAAAGCATAGATTCTCTTCGTGGATGGAGAGATTCTCTCCGTTCACGAAGAATTTTTTTTTTGAATTTAAATTTTTTATATTTTAATTAATTAAATGATATTTATGCATTATTTATTTAATTTTTGTAACTTTATTTTTTTATCTTATTTGTTTAATTTGGTTTGATGAAATAATTTTTTATACATTCCTTATGATATAAAGACATTCGTTAAATTTGAATTAAATAATATTTATTTTTTCTTTAAATCGTTTTAATTTAATTTAAAAATTTTATAATAATTTTTTCTATTTTTATTTGCAATTTTTTTAAGTAATCTTTATATTTAATTTCGTTTCTTTATTAAATAATATATGGTATTGCCTTTAATCAAATGAAGTAGTGTGTAAAAATGGAGAAATATTGTAGTGGAGATGACATCATAGTGAAACGACGTGTGAAAATAATGCTACAGGGTCATTGAATAAAATAATTTACTGTTGCCAAACTGGTTTCAAACCAGTTTCGTGTGAAAATCTATGTGACAAAAATGAACAGTGAATCTCTTGGAGTCAATGACATTCGACTATAATGCGTGACCAAATGAGAGGATTGTTTATATATAGGAAAATAATTGTTTCGGTATTCACTTACTTTTAGCATCTTCAAACTCGTTCTTAAATTTATAATACTAAAATTTCAAGTGAACAGAATGTATTATATAGTTCTTAAAAAGTTACATACTATCCAATCTTGACTTCTTCCTCTCTCTCCTTAGGCTTGTTTCCCCCTCTTAGTTCGGCCCAAGCTGTTTCTTCCTCTCAAAATTCCCACACCTGTTACTTCCAAGAGTTAAAAGTTTAGAAACTTTAATGTTTGAATTTAAAATTTGGTTTTATTACAAAATAGTGAATTCTTAACACTGTATGTGATGAAAGATTGTGAAAATGTTGCTCTTTTGCAACTTTTTTATACCACAAGTGGGACTGTTTGAATAGAGCTATCATATAACACTAAATCATTTTTTTTTTTTTTTTTTTCACATACTTCAATATATCA
>NW_019263883.1:270153-286401 GCF_002742605.1 Olea europaea var. sylvestris | reverse complement strand
GAGATGAAGAAGACACTATTTTTTTCTTTTAAGGACTAACTGCACCAATGGAGCTAGAGGTTGAAGACTAAGAAGTCAGAATTTCAAAGCTGAGGACAAGATTATCAAAGATACTAAAGGTTAGGGACTAACATGCAAACATACTTTGACTGCAATTTTCTCAAAATAAAGAAGTTCACTTTCTTGATATGACAACCCTCTTTCAATGTGCTATTTTGCATCCACAGTTGACTCTCTCTGCTACATTTCATAGAAGCCATACATTGACGGTGTTCAATTCAACCAGTAAAAGCTACTATGACTGGAAGATTCTACAAAGTATTGAGTCATACTTGAAAATCTTGCCGGATCTAATGAGTGCTTTGAAAGTTTCGAAAAAGGATCTTGATTCTCATGAATCGACTGCTTGGATTTGAAGGGGGTCATTGATAATGCCCTATCTCAGCAGACGAATGGGTAAGTTTGTGTCAAGATTACAATGTATATAACTTTTAAAAAAATTTCATGCATAATATTTTGTTTTGTGTTGTTTCTTAGTCATGATTGCGGGATACTTATAATTTTATACGCGTTAGATATCCTCCGTAAAGGCAGAGATTCCATACCGCATAAATTCGATGCTAACAAGCGTAGACTAAATTTGCCACACTACTCTACAAATATCGAGAGATCTATGTGAAGAGGGCAATGCAACCTACAAAGGGGGAGATGATTGTCATAGAATGAAACTTGAAATTACATTTATGATGCTTTAGTTTTTAACTTTTATGAATATTACACTCCAACTTTTTGTCCTTTTTAATATTTTCTGCTCAATGAAAGTGATTGTAATGAATACTAACTTGTGGGCGTAATGTCTAATTCGCAATACATGAATGTAACATGTGTCAGTTCATAATATCTCGTTATTTGGTTACATATTATTGCAATGGGTTACAAATTTGGTGGAAAATGTCACATATTTATATACACAAGTCAATGTGTGTCATGGTTGCAACCATAACTGTTTATGCTTACCCGATGTCTATTGTGATTCTCCAGGTCACGTGTGTGATGTCTCGTGACCAAATGAAATAAACAGATGCCATAGGCCACATGTTATAGCACAGGTTTTTCGGCATGTGAATGGCGCAGTTGTGCCCATCGTCCTTGATGTCCAGTAGTTCAGATATTTTTATTATTATTGTTATTTTTTAGTTTAATTTCTTCGATAGTTATGGTGGTCTATGTGGCCGACGGTTGCTATGGCGGTTTTTTATGGTTGTGGTGGTGTGTGGGGGTGTAGTGGTTGCTATGGATGTGATGTTGCAGTTATGGGATGGCAACAGGGACATGTGTAGTGGTGGTGAGATGGTGGCTCAGCTAGCGGAGATGGTGAGTTAATGGCAATGGTAGAGTGTAAAGGAAGAGTGTGACCCATTATTAGAGTATTGTGACCAATAAATAATCCGTGACTTAAAAGAATGCGTGATTATGACTAAATTTGAAATCGTAATGAGAATTGTTGAGTTGTGACCATATAATTCGATGATTTGTGATTGAAAAATAACTTGTGGCCAACTAATTTGATAATTTGTGAACGAGAAATAATATGTGACTAATTAATTTGATAATTTTTAATCGTGAAATGACTTGTGACCTATAAAAATTATTATTTGTGACCGATAAATAAATTATAACCTATAAATATGTTGATTTGTGATCGATCAATAAATTTCATAAATTTTTTTATTTGAAACCTTGAAATAATTTGTGACTAATTAATTTGATAATTCGTGACCAAATAATTTGTAATCAAAAAATTTTTGCCCCCTTCCCCCCCCCCCCCCCGCCACACACACGATTTTTGAATTTTGAAACTTAATACCTAAGAATTGCTTTGTTGCATACTTAATAGCTGATATATGATTTTTTTTCCTTCTTGGTATCGACATCTAGTTAATAGATATGGACTTATTGCGGAGTCTAAAAGGCAAGCATTAGAAGAACGCAACTATTTTCCTTCTAAAATGACCTCAGTGAAAAGGCAGATTGATTATCTTTCAAAAAACTTTGTGTAACAGGTTTATCTCTAAATCTGTTAAAATTCTTAGAGATTCACATTTTTCAGCGAGTTGGCATCGATCAACTTGTGTGCCCAGATAGGCTTTTGTACCTACCAGTAAGAACCTAAAAAGTCTTAACTTTAGGTATATCACCACATTGCCAAGTACAATTTTTCTTTCTTGAGCTTTGAATTTTTGGACGTTGTTTAGAATAGTATATTAGGTGGTGTATTATAAGTTAAAAATTAATTTCACAGAGTAATATATTAACTCAATTAAAAAATTGAAAATATCTTAAGTATTCTCTTTAGAATTGAGTTAGTTGTATATTCATGGTGTACAAATAGTTTGACACCCTTTGAGGTGTCAAAATCGAAATAATTGATTAGAATAAGTGTTGTTAAAATCAATAGTAAAATTGTGTATTTTCAAGGAGTTAAGCAAAGCTGTCAACCATAGTGTAAGTATAGGAAATTGTTCTCTTTATTAGTTTAGACCGAGCATTGAATATTTTTCCTTTATATGATATTTTTTAATATATTAGTAGATTTTTTTTATTGCAGTGTTATACAATATGCTTAATGAAGCTATATATATAATTCAATAGGTTACATCCATTAAGCAAATTTATAAATAAGAATAGTATGGGAAAGAAAAAAAGAAGAAGAATACTAGGGAATTCCACAAACGGGTTATGCTACAAGTACCAAATAGATTATCTAATGGTTTATTGAATTGACAAGTGACGGCCCCTATTGGAGGGGGCGGCTGTGGACAATAGGGGCCACCACTTGTCAATTCGATAATCTATCTGGTAGTAATAGATTAATTCTTCCACAAAATGTGTGGCTGTTTTGACTTTGAGGCAGAAGTTGGTGGGGTAGTTGGCACTTGGTAGCTCCCATTAATCAATCACAAGTCCAGGGATCGAATTTTAATGGTTTGATTTTTGAAACAACTCAGGAAAAACCGGCCAGGCTGATATGGGGATTTACTTAAAAACCTGCCGGTTTGTCCGTACTTTCAATTAATTCAACCGGCACGGATTGGTGCGGGGTTTGGCAGGTTCCTTATCGAGTCAGATTTTAAAACTATGGTTCCTACTGGAAAATTATCAACAATTAATCACATATATCAACGTGGGCGGTGGTGGCAGTGAGATCAGTTGCCCCAATATTAAAATTCAATTCCAAAATCATAAACCTAGATTTTTCAAGATTTTGCACTAGATTTTCAAAAAAACATTATAATATTCAATTTTACCTGCAATTAAAATTTTGTGAAATTTGCCCCTATATTTAGCCCTCGTTTGGCCCCCATTAAATTAAATTACATTATATTTCATTTTTCTCTCTCCTATTTTCAACCACACAATCTTCCATAAAATAATATTACATGTAAATCGAAAACTTTTTTTTTTCTTTTTCAACCATTCATTTTTAAAAAAAATACTATTCCCCCCATTTTCATTTTCAGAAAATGGGGGCCAAACGGGGGCTTATTCTATTCTAGCTCCGTTCCTATATATCAATAATTTTTTTTTTTCTTTCTCAACCATAAAGAGAAGAGATACCCTACCCCTATCCCTCTCAGGGGAGTTGTCTCGGCCATGTGAAAGATGTGCCAAGGCCAAGCAATACTTGGTGTTGAACAGAGTACATTTTATCCAAATATGTGAGAGGCAAACAGCATACGATATTACGATTTGACAACAAGTCATATTTTGTGGGAGCCATTTTGAGCCACTTTATTAACTTGTAAAAAGAGAGTCAGCGACAGGTTATAGAGGGAAAAAGGATTCTAAAACTGGGGGCATGAATTGGAGGTAGTCGTGGACTCTCTCTTTACCTTTCTCTTCCTATGATATACACATTTGAGATGCTTTCTCAAACGTTGGTTTTCTGTGTGGCTCTCTTTTCTTATCCCTACCAACAATCCCAGGCCTAGCCCTTTTTATTATATTCACAAATATGTATAGCATGAAGGGTTTATCTCTTCAACTAGTCACTCAATTTCTAAAAAAAAATATGTCGAATCAAGAAAATGGCATGCCCGAAGAAATGCAACCGTGGACAGAACTAAAATTACCTGATCTGTTGAGTACTGACACCATTCGAGAACTTCATGCAGCCATTGAAAGTGAATGGGATTCCTCAAGGCGATCAGCGTGCCAGATAGCAGCTGGACGAGCGTTGTGGAAGCACGCGATCCACGATCCACTCGCAGAGCTGTTTGCAGGAGAGACATACATGAGAAGCATTTATGAAAAGATTAAGAAAGACCGGCTTAACAATGCCAGAGAAATTTCGGGGGTGATTGTTGCTGTTCGAACCCTTTGGTTCGATTCAAAGCTTGAAGCAGCTCTCAGTTCCTTTGGTGGTGGAACAGCACAAGTTGTCCTCTTAGGTGCAGGTGAGTGCCAAAGCTCATAACATTTCAATATAGAAAATCAAGATATTTCCTTTCGCATCTGTTTAATTATCAAATTTGCATAATAAACATGCCATAAGGGAGCTTCAAACATGAGTGCTTGGTTATTCGCAACCGGCCTTAGTATCTGCTAACACACATGGCTCAGCTATTTTGTGTTTGCCCATTTCAAGCTCAATATACACAAGATAGCAAGTGAAAAAGAAATACATAACTCTCAAGTTGCATAAAGTTACAGAATCAAACATTTGGGGCATTTTATCATGCGGTTGAGATTTTGTATATCAACTGATATGTTCACAAGATCATGGATTTCAATAAGCTATTCTTGTATGCTATATTTTAATTTTGAAGATATTTGCATTTCATTTAGACTATACTGTTCTGGCAACACATATCGTGCAGTAGATATTTGCATTTCATTTATAGAATATGAATTATGAAGTACAGGCGTTGAAGAGGAACAGGGGATAGGAGATCATATACAAGATGACTGGCTTGAAAAGCTTCAAATGTCAGGATTTGAGCCAAAGATGAATACAGTCTGGGTTTTAGAGGGCATCCTCTATTATCTCCCACACTCTGATGCCATGAAGGTGCTAAAAAGTATTGCAGACAAATGCAATCTTACACACACAGTGCTCTTAGCAGACTTCATGAACAAGCAAGCAACCACACTATCCAACTCCATCTTTCAATTCTACAGTGATTGGCCTGATCAGTTACTGCCATCTCTAGGATTTTCTGATGTGACGCTTTCTCAGATTGGTGATCCAGATGCCCATTTTGGCCTGTTGCAAGATCCACTAAATTTGTTCAACAAGTTACGCAATTTGCCGAGATCAATTCAAACTCACCCAGATGATGGAACACCATGCTGTCGCTTGTATTTGTTACAAGCTTCTGGCTCACCTAGTCAAACCATTTCTTGAGGCAAGTTAGCAATAGTTTTTACATGATATACATATCAAACTACGACTTTTACAATATAGATGTAGGTGATATTGCTTGTTACTTTTGTTTATAGGTTCAGTAACACAAATTGGCAGGCAACAGAACAGCATATAGACTTATCACTCCAAAAAGTCATATGACAATAATCAACTAGTATGCAAGCACCAAATCTAAGACAATAAGAAAATGCGGCGGAGAAAAGGAGCTACATGCCTAACCTTGACAACATTTATGCACAATGCCTATTCCCAAATTGGAAATCCATGACCTCACTACTCTTTGGCATGGGAGCAATGCCCTCTAAATATTATATACTTCTCACTCTTATAAATCATGAAGTGTACTAGGACATTTTCATGTGGTGGAGATTCTTCCTTTGCATATCAAATAGAATTCACAACATTTTCCTGATGGTTCCCCTTTACTGCAATTCACCACGTCATAATTTAAACTGATATATTAAACCAAAAGGCACTATTATTCACATAAAGTATGCTTGAACGGAACGGCTATCAAAATAAAATCTTTCAGCATGTAATTTGGAAATTCTAGATTACAGCTAAGTGATCATCCGGTTTGTAACTTGATATTTTTTCTAAAAATAGTCAGACCTGCACGGTCTTTTCCTGAAATTATTAATTACCCGTCAAGTCGAGTAACATGCCTCAAAATAAGAACTTTACAATGTAAAAGGCATCCGTATAAAAAATAATGATTAAAAAAATAAAAGACTTGTATAGTTTCAGAGATGCATCTGAGTGTGACGGTCACTGCATTTCAGGAATCAAACTCATGGATTTATATAAAGTATTTAATGGGTTGTATCACTAAAATCATAGAGTTTCACAAGGAAAAAGGTAATATAAATAATGCAAGTTACAACATAGGCACAAAACAATGTCACTTTCATGACCTAGTTAGAAGTGTTAAGACGTAGCAGCTTACAAAGTTCTTATTGCATCACCAGTGCATGCCTCTGTGTTTGTGTGTGTGTGTGTGTGAGAGAGAGAGAGAGAGAGAGTTGTATAAGGTGTTGGTAGGGGAGAGGCGGGGGGGGGGGGGGGACCTGAAAAAGCATAAACTTATGAATCTCCATTAGCATAACATCATTTCATTTTTTTATCAACGTCACATTCACAGAAAAATCACATGTAAATGGCAGTATGTGTACAAAATATGGGAATTAAAAATTGAACAGGAAATAATTAGAACTGCAAAAGGGAAGAACTAGCAAATCGAGGCCCGTGTATAAACACAGTGTCCTTGAAACAGACTCGTTCCCTCACCAAAAGTGCTTGAAGTTTTTATATGCGTCTGTCGCTCAGAATACAATGGAAAAACTTGTAGAAATTGAGCACTAAATTTCTACATTGCGAACTAAGTTTGTATTTGACTATTGAGACTCTGGACAGAAAGTATTGCAGACAGAAAATGAAAATTGTATGAAAAAGCAAAAAGAAAATCCCCTTGTGGAACTAAGGAAACTGATTTGTATTATAGGCCAAACCATGGATGGAGAGTTAAATCCCTTCATAAATATGCCATTTACTTCATATTATAATGGCAATAACCATTGGAATTTCAACACTACTTCATATTATAATGGCAATAACCATTGGAATTTCAACACTTAAAATGTCAGTCGATGAAAGCAAACAATAGGAAATAAAAGCAAAATGTTGACCCAAGTCGCGCTTGCACACAAATTCAAGGCTTGATGTATAATTCGGTTCATGATTGCACCCCGCTATGCGGGCATGTAAAACGAACGTCTATCCTATACATGATTATACTTTTTAAAAAAAATGACGTCATTGAAGACAAATCCCACAGCTTCAGGCTAGTGCCTTGGATTAGCTGGGAGGAGTGGAGCTTCACCAAAACCTCCCTCTTTTCGTCTTCTCCAGATTTTATAAACTCTGCCTCCAAAGGATAAATATATATAGAACTTAGATTATGTGTATTTTTAGTTTATGAAAGATTTTTTATTTTGGCAGATTTTTAGATATCGACATGGCGGAGCAGAGGGTGCATTCTGGTGGTGATTGAAGTCACTGCTC
This sequence comes from Olea europaea var. sylvestris, assembly GCF_002742605.1. Lineage (NCBI taxonomy): Eukaryota > Viridiplantae > Streptophyta > Magnoliopsida > Lamiales > Oleaceae > Olea > Olea europaea. The sequence continues at coordinate 278,912 of NW_019263883.1, read as the reverse complement.
CTATTATCGAAATTCAACAAAAAGATCCTTTTTCAGTTGAGGTTTTTTTTTTTTTTTTTTTTCCTTTTTTTTTTTTTTACCAAGGCAGCTGCTAGCATTAAATTCTTCAAATTTTTGTATACATATTTGTGTACCTTTCAGTATAGAAAGTGTGGTCTTTACTTTCATAAACTTCTTATGTGGAATAAACTTAGTATGTTTTTGAGTCACATTATTTTGAAAGAATGTATTTCGGAATAGTAGATTGATATAGAATGTGTGGTTAAAAAATGAGGAAAAGTTTTGGATTTGCGTATAATATTATTTTATTAAAAAGTGTGTAATTAAAATGATATCAAATCACTGTTTAAAAAATATTTTTTGGAAAGAATATGGCTCAAACAGAGACAAATAATTTTCCCTCCAACACATAAACCTCTTCCACTTCATCAATTTTGAGCTTTAATAACTCATTCACTTCAACATCATTTTGGCGAGAAAATATATGATCTCAATGTTCTCACAAAGGAGAACACAAATCAACTTCAATCTTTCAAAATGAACAAAAGGATCCCACCCAAAAATTTATCAAAACGGCCCATATACACACATTTTTCCAACAGTCTGCTCTCATATATGGGTGAATTTTCACAATGTGGTAAATCTCAGGCATGAAAAATAGATACTTGACAAACATTAGCAAACTAAGTCAAAAAAAAAAAGGGCAGCTACATGTGCCTGTTATCTTCAATCCAGTACTTGTGAAAATGAATTTATTGATGCCAGATTTTAGTATATTGACCAACAATTTTAACAAAACTCGATAGAGAACTAGATAGTCAAAAGAACTGAGTTTAAATTCTCCTTTCTTCATCATATAATCAAGCCAATTGATGCAGCTTGACAATTCGTCTGTGGCATTGTGCAATTATAAAAATTAAAATGTAGTCCCAGTTTTCCTTGAGTCGGGATCTTAACTGCAAGATGTATGTCATTCAACCATTTGTAAAACATACAGCAAAATTCATTGATATTCCTACTGTTCTTACTTCCTAAATCTACATCAATTGACACAGAATTTTAGCTTATCTAAATACAAGCGTGGAAATAATACAATATAAAATCCGCAGTCTAAAAAAAATTCAATAATTAAGTCAACAACAGAATCCCTATCCTACGGAGTACAATCCCTACCAGCAAATAGAACAAGACAGACAAAAGAATCGCCACAGAAGTAATAGAATAAGAGGTCGGCAAACGTCGAGCGCATTGTACCTGCTAAAACACCAATTTCTATTTTAAAGCTTGTACATCTCTCGATCAACTGTATTCTTCAACCATCAAATTCCAAATTGGGATACAAATCTTGAGAATTCAATGTATTTGGATGTGTTGCATCTCTAGCATCCCTTTAATTGAATGAAAGATTCGTCTCTACAGACCATAATTTAGGTCTAAAATAGAGTCCAAAGATAATAGAAACCATAATTTTAGTCCAATTAGGATATCCCAAATTACTGAAATTTATACTTTTAATTGTGCAATTTGGTCTTTATTTTCTCTTTTTATTCGGATTGAGTCTTTAGATATTGCACTTGAGATCTTTCAACTTCCAAATGTGACTCTTTGGTCCTCAACTTAAAGAATATGTCAAACTTCTCTCATTGTTGAGCAAATATCATTCTTTTCTCACCCGTTCCGGTTCCATTTTGGGGTTTTTCCTAAAATAATTAATAAGCATACATAATTAAATATCAAGCTCGTAATAATCATTCCCAAAGACTACTTTTAAGGAACAAACTAAGTGTAGTCCATTTTAATACAACAAACATTCAAATATGTTTGGTAAAATAAGATGATTAAAAGCAAGTTTGCATTGAAAAACATTCTCTAATAACATTTGGTTTGACTCGATTTGATGTGGCCACATTATCGTTACATAGGTTCTTTGTATTTTCCAATAGAATTTATACTTAACCAACATATAAAGGCTCAAGTCACTCTTGAAAATATTGACATTTTAAGATAAAAACTCAAGTTCTTAATATGGTATTAAAGCCATAGATATATATCTAACCCTTGATCCGGATAAGCCATTAGATCACCGTATAAAATTTTCACTCGGTGGATCAGTGTTTCAACTTGTGGATCATTGTTAGTCCATAAATCTAAATAAAAATATTTTTTTTTTTCTAAATTGGAAGAGTTAAAACGATATTTTATTTTAAAAGTTAAAATAGAGAATCTTTTAGATTTACTTTTAAGTATTAACTCTTTAAAATTAAGAGCATTTTGTATTTTAGAGAATTTATTGGAGATGCTCTGTTGGGTTTTTGATACCCAATAATCTCGGGCGATGATGTAAAACAGTTGGCGGATTATTTATCGACACCATGGATTTGGCTCGACTCGGAGATGAACTACACTTTCGGATGGTTCGGGTTCGGGTTGGATGATTATTTGGTTAGTTGGACCATTTAGTGATTAATATGGAGTTGAATATTGGCCCATTAGTAAATCGAAAAATTTATAAAATTGATTTTTAATCGAAAAATAACTAATAAAAATAGTGATGTCATCGTGATTAGCAGCACAACTTATCCCATAAAAGTCGAAGTTTGAATCATCCAATGAGGAATAACCCTAGGCCCAATTAGAGTGACCTAAACTAACCTATATATATGTATTTATCTCCCGCCCATTTTTGTGGTGGTGTGTGTGTTGTAGCAATGGAGAGGAGAGTTGAGAGAAGAAAGGCAACCGAGAGAGAGGGAAGCCATGTGAGGTTGTGAGTAAGATTCAACTAGTGTTCTTCTTCCTCTCCATACCTTTGTGGATTGCTAACACCACCACCCTTCTCTTTTGTGGGGATAGAGAGAAAGAGAGCAGTTCAAAGTGAAGGTGAAAGTCTCGGGTCGAGTCAAGGTAAATCGGTGTTTGTTTGATTGTTTTCTGAGCCCGGAATCAAGATTTATCGAGGGATTTCCGCTACATGCTCTAACATTTTACCTTGTGTGGCCGTAGGTCTCAAGTCTTTGATACCAAGAAAATATTAATAAATATATTTATTTATAGTCGAAAATCGCCATAAAACTCATTTTTAGTTTAAAAAATATGGAGAACTAGAAATTATAAATGACTTCAAAGGAGAAACGTGTGTTTAAAACATGTTTGGCTGATTAAAGAAGTAAAAGTATATAAAAATAACTTATAAGCATAACCAAATATTTATGAATGTTGTTACTGTTCACGTTGGCATTTGAGGGTATCACGTAGGATTTTTGATTAACGTTATTTGTCAGTGAACTTTAGTTTAATCTTATAAACTTGAGCAAGAATGACAAAATTTTCCATCATGTCCTTATAGTAAACGAGGTGAGGATGAAGACAGGAACACCAACCTCACCCTGATGTCATCTATACTTGAGTGAATATTACTGTAAGAAAAATACCAATTTAATGTAGCATGATGGTGAGTAATCACGCTATGATACCAATCTAATATAGCTTGAAAGTGTGAGAAATTAGAAACATACACTTGATCTCATTGATTTACTCTCGAATATCAAGATGAATTGAATAACTTGGATTAAATTTTCATTGATTAACTCAAAAACAATTAATAAACAACGTAAGCCCTAATTCTTGTGTATCAATTACAATTAAAATCCAATCTTGCTACAGTGATAGACTCAATGATAGGAAGGACACGTGTCAATATATGATTGAACAATTTGAAAAAAAAGTCACCACCCAGTTAAAAGTTGCCACGCCACCTTGTCACCCTCGTCCTATCAGAAGCCCCTATCTAAGGAGCATTACTCTTTTAACGAATGCAAATGACAAAACAACGTCTAAATAAAAACAATAATTAAAAAGCATTAAAATAATGAAATCACGTAATAACTAAATAAAACGTAAGACCCCATTTGCATCAAGTAGATAGCAAAATGATACGTGTGGTGTGTTGAGTAGTCTCATTCTATATAATCCTATTTCGTCTATATTAATATACTATGCAACCTTTCCCTCCTTTTAATTAGCAGATTAAACTTTATATCTTGAGTTTTGCTACGAGTACTCGGAGGTTGACACTCCAAGTTACCTGTTACTTACATTGGGGTCAGGAGTCCCACGCCAATAAATGTGTGTGGCCCGACCCCCTCACTCACATCAGGTAAACCGGAGTGTCAAACTCTAAGTACAAATAACAAAACTCTTATATCTTTATTCAATTTTGGAAACGTACTCTAGTATTTTCTGTTCAATCTTTTAACATATATATAATATATAGCAATGGATTATATTCCTGAAAATTTTCCTTGGAGCCAAATATGGAGAGTTGGTAATAAAAAAATTTTTGTGATTAAAACTTCCAATGGACTGTCAATGGACTGCATATAAAACAAATTAGCGGGATGCATGTATTTTCCACTTAAAACCAGTCAATTGGAAAAATGAAATGGACTGGCTGATCACGCTAAGAGGATTCATAGGCAATTTATAGAAATAGTCAATTCTCAGAATCAAATTCTCATTTGGACATTCTGACGCCTTATATATTTATTAAGGGACACCAGCACAAATCACATAAATCAAGCTTTTCATATTTTCAATTAAAGGTTGGAAAATTACAAGCTTAAAGTCCCCTCACATGAGATCGTGGGGCCCCCTCATGTGAGGGGGCTGTACCTCTTGCTGTATACAAAAGGAGTACTGCTATTCGTAGTCGCTTATTGCGGTAGTCGCCTTACGTGGCTTATACATGGTAGATGATTATTTAATGCATTAATATGGTAGTTTTTTTATTCATTAATGTATCAAATAACCACCTGCCATGTGTATGCCACGTAGGGCGACTGTTGCAGTGAGCCACTGCAAATAGCATTATTCATACAAAAGTGTACAACAAGCATAGCCCTCAAAGGTTTTAGTAATGGTGAGTTTGGGTTGATAGAACCCGTGAGTTCACCCAATTTTTTGTTCTTGATCAATTCATATATCAATCAGTCTAAAAATACAATTTGGCCTTGTGCAACTGCCTGTTCGCGAATTTTGGGTTGACCTAGCCAATCCGACCTCTTTTAATATCTATGATTAGAGCCCATGAAGTTCATCGAGCAATCCAGTTTGTCTATAACGTTAAACTAGCATTTGAATTTGAAGATTGATATGCTCAAATAAACTACCATCTTGCTGTGGACTTAATGGTATAGTTCCACATGAAATAAAGATGAGAATACTATCTTCTAATCCTATACGATGTTACACCGTGCCGTTAGCATCTTAAAAGTTTTATCTTTATTTTTTACATGGTACATATTTCTGTATTTTCATTTTCCATTGCGTCAAAATTCCCTTATTTTCATTTTTTGGAACTTGTAAATTCGTAACTGGATTTCGTTTTATTTTTCTTATGTTTTCTTTTGAATCCTTTTCTATATTTAGACTAACGCTAACATACACGGTAAATATATTCATAAGATACTTCCTTGAGCCAAATATGGAAAGTTAGTAGTAATAATTATTTTTTGGAATTAAAAATTTAAAACAGTCAAATGTACCGCATATAACCCAATTTAGTTCCCATTCAAAACCAGTCAATTTGAAAAGCGTGGATGATGCTGGAGGATGTACGCTGTTACATTATATATTATTGACTAATTGACATAATCAGCATATAACGATTCCAGATTTATAAAATTGTTTATTGTGCACTTTATAGTTTATCTATGTGTAATCATCTATATAAATTTCCGTTTGATTGTAAAGATGAAATTTGGGTGGAAAGAAAACGAATTTCAGGGAATTAAATTGTCTAAAAATTATTTTCTTGAGAATTGTAAATTATTGTATTTAATTGGTATAATTTTTCAAATAAAAAATGTTGAAATAAAAGTATTTTTTGGTGTTCGTTTGACTTTGTTTTACATAAAAATTGTCTATTAAATTGATAAAATTCACTGATATTGGGAATGAAATTTGCTTCCATTACCAACAAAAAAAAAATTCAAGAAAATTATCTATCTTTTGGTATTCGTTTGACTTGATTAAACTTTATATCTTGAGTTTTGCTACGAGTACTCGGAGGTTGACACTCCAAGTTACCTGTTACTTACATTGGGGTCAGGAGTCCCACGCCAATAAATGTGTGTGGCCCGACCCCCTCACTCACATCAGGTAAACCGGAGTGTCAAACTCTAAGTACAAATAACAAAACTCTTATATCTTTATTCAATTTTGGAAACGTACTCTAGTATTTTCTGTTCAATCTTTTAACATATATATAATATATAGCAATGGATTATATTCCTGAAAATTTTCCTTGGAGCCAAATATGGAGAGTTGGTAATAAAAAAATTTTTGTGATTAAAACTTCCAATGGACTGTCAATGGACTGCATATAAAACAAATTAGCGGGATGCATGTATTTTCCACTTAAAACCAGTCAATTGGAAAAATGAAATGGACTGGCTGATCACGCTAAGAGGATTCATAGGCAATTTATAGAAATAGTCAATTCTCAGAATCAAATTCTCATTTGGACATTCTGACGCCTTATATATTTATTAAGGGACACCAGCACAAATCACATAAATCAAGCAGCATGGTTATCACAAATCACAGTAATCCTTTTTCATATATTTTACAATGATTGTGCATTTATTTATATATATATGTGAAACTCTAAGCTATAGATGGTAAATAAAGCACGCAATGGAAATAATCTATATTCGGAAAACATTCGCTTGATTTCTGTGATTTGTGCTGGTGTCCCGTTTGATTTTACGCACTTTACAGTTTATTCATTGGTAGTTGGTTACCTAAATTATATACTCGACTAGCATTCAGATTTCAAAAATAGAAATTCCAATTGCCACAATTCACGTTCTATTGAATTAAACCTTAGAAGAACAACTATAAAAAGGATACTACCATCCTGAAGAAGCATCAAATATTCTCTTGTGCCAACAAGCAACATGAATTATACCATGTTATTTAAAATCGTTTTGCAAATCCTCATCCTATCAGCCAACCTTCTCAAGGCAAACTCATGTGTTACCCAAGCATACAATGCCTCTGTTCTCAACGGACTCCCTCAAGGTTCCAGCCCAATTAGAGCGCATTGTGCATCTGGAAATAATGATCTTGGATATCAGACACTAAAAGTAAACCAAGATTTTCATTGGAGGTTTTGTGAAAATGTTTTTACCCAAAACACATTGTTTTTCTGTCATCTTTGGTGGGGTTCAAAGAATAAAGCTTTTGAAGTTTATAATTCCAAATGGATCTATGATTGTCCTGATGGTCTGTGTCTTTGGGTAGCAAAGAGTGATGGCATCTACTATCAGTATAGAACTGGAAAGTTTGAAAAGAGGTATTCCTGGGAATAAGACTTATGTTGTACATTCCTGGAAATAAGAAATTAAATTGTTTATCGTTATTTAAATTGAGTAAAACTTGGCTTTCTTTTACCTTGTAGACTTTAATATTCTCTTACCTCTTACCAGTTATTAAATAAGGTGGAAAATAAACTAACTAAAGTAATTAGTGCAATTAAAAGTCGTAAAACTAAACTTTGTATTAGAAGAGTTCTCAAAATTGTACAAGAAAAAAGTGACGAGTTCCACCTCGGTCTAGTAGCTATGGTACATGTCAGTTCGGTTGTTGGACATTTCCATAATGTTGTCTCACTTCATTTACCTTCGTGCCTTCTGTCGCATTATTTTTGTGAGTTGTTCATAGTCGGTTTAAAATATAAGTAAATAAAAATATGTCAATCATATATTTGGAATTAAATAACATGAGTATTAGAAATATAATGGGGTTCAATACAAGGAATAAAGAAAAGAATCCTAGTAATTGTTATTTTTTGGAGCCCTTCTATTTTAAAGCTTGTACATCTCTCGATCAACTGTATTCTTCAACCATCAAATTCCAAATTGGGATACAAATCTTGAGAATTCAATGTATTTGGATGTGTTGCATCTCTAGCATCCCTTTAATTGAATGAAAGATTCGTCTCTACAGACCATAATTTAGGTCTAAAATAGAGTCCAAAGATAATAGAAACCATAATTTTAGTCCAATTAGGATATCCCAAATTACTGAAATTTATACTTTTAATTGTGCAATTTGGTCTTTATTTTCTCTTTTTATTCGGATTGAGTCTTTAGATATTGCACTTGAGATCTTTCAACTTCCAAATGTGACTCTTTGGTCCTCAACTTAAAGAATATGTCAAACTTCTCTCATTGTTGAGCAAATATCATTCTTTTCTCACCCGTTCCGGTTCCATTTTGGGGTTTTTCCTAAAATAATTAATAAGCATACATAATTAAATATCAAGCTCGTAATAATCATTCCCAAAGACTACTTTTAAGGAACAAACTAAGTGTAGTCCATTTTAATACAACAAACATTCAAATATGTTTGGTAAAATAAGATGATTAAAAGCAAGTTTGCATTGAAAAACATTCTCTAATAACATTTGGTTTGACTCGATTTGATGTGGCCACATTATCGTTACATAGGTTCTTTGTATTTTCCAATAGAATTTATACTTAACCAACATATAAAGGCTCAAGTCACTCTTGAAAATATTGACATTTTAAGATAAAAACTCAAGTTCTTAATATGGTATTAAAGCCATAGATATATATCTAACCCTTGATCCGGATAAGCCATTAGATCACCGTATAAAATTTTCACTCGGTGGATCAGTGTTTCAACTTGTGGATCATTGTTAGTCCATAAATCTAAATAAAAATATTTTTTTT
>NW_019263883.1:232969-269038 GCF_002742605.1 Olea europaea var. sylvestris | reverse complement strand
CAAAATTCCCTTATTTTCATTTTTTGGAACTTGTAAATTCGTAACTGGATTTCGTTTTATTTTTCTTATGTTTTCTTTTGAATCCTTTTCTATATTTAGACTAACGCTAACATACACGGTAAATATATTCATAAGATACTTCCTTGAGCCAAATATGGAAAGTTAGTAGTAATAATTATTTTTTGGAATTAAAAATTTAAAACAGTCAAATGTACCGCATATAACCCAATTTAGTTCCCATTCAAAACCAGTCAATTTGAAAAGCGTGGATGATGCTGGAGGATGTACGCTGTTACATTATATATTATTGACTAATTGACATAATCAGCATATAACGATTCCAGATTTATAAAATTGTTTATTGTGCACTTTATAGTTTATCTATGTGTAATCATCTATATAAATTTCCGTTTGATTGTAAAGATGAAATTTGGGTGGAAAGAAAACGAATTTCAGGGAATTAAATTGTCTAAAAATTATTTTCTTGAGAATTGTAAATTATTGTATTTAATTGGTATAATTTTTCAAATGAAAAATGTTGAAATAAAAGTATTTTTTGGTGTTCGTTTGACTTTATTTTACATAAAAATTGTCTATTAAATTGATAAAATTCACTGATATTGGGAATGAAATTTGCTTCCATTACCAACAAAAAAAAAAATTCAAGAAAATTATCTATCTTTTGGTATTCGTTTGACTTTTTCTACATGGAAATTATCAATTAAAGGGAAATATTTTTTTACAATAATTCTTAGAATTTGTTTTTATTGCCAACAAAAAGAAGAAGAAGAAAAAAAACGAAAACAATAAATAAATTTGCTACAGTGGCCTAGAAAATGAATCCAAAACCTAGAAAATGTCTAGGTGGCAAGGAATGGTGGAAAATGTTTTCATTACAAATGTTTCCTATCAAACACTACAAAGGTGGAAAATGTTCAAATATTTTCCTCGTTCCATGAAATTCATTTGGTATCAAACATAACCTTATATAAATTATCTAATTTCCGTGTAGCCAGGACCAGGTATCATTAAATGGTACCATATCCTTGTATTCCAATTGATAATTAATTCCAATTTTTACAATACACATTGTGTTGAGTAATGTTGTCAAGCTCATGTTGTGTTTAACACGGATCTTTACTTCTAATTGAATCTATCATTTAATGTTACATATGTTGACATCAAGACTCTAGCGCTAGATAGCACAATTCGTATAATGTTGGATTCAACCTTAGAAAATTAAATAATTACAGATTTCAAAATCAAACTCTTACATTCTGCACACGTATAAAGGTTGTTAAAAATTTGAAAATTATTTTTAGAATGACGTACAAATATTTAGTATAACCTTATTTTATTGTGCTAAAAAGTTACCGGTGGAATTTACTAATTAAACGATGATAAAATTAGGAGTAAAATTTTGTGGCATTTCATGTAACCTAATCGATTAACATGATGGCGTGTAAACAGGCTATGACACCAATCTAATGTAGCAAAAAATTGTGAGAAATAAGGAGCTGAAACTCAATCATTGATTCGCTCTCAAATATCAGATGAATTGAATAACTTGGGTGACATTTTTATTGATCAACTCAGAACACTTAAGAAACAACCGAAGCCCTAACTCTTGTTTATATACTAAAATCTACCCAAAAAAAAAAAAAGGAAAAAAAAAAAAAAAAAAAAAAAAAAAAAAAAAAACAAAGCAAAAAAAAAAAAAAACCCCTAAAACTAAACACAATTCGAATAGGAATCCGTTTTCTGAAAGATCTTGACTTTCGTACTTTGGTGGGTCTCCGAGATCTTTTCGATGACTTATGTTGTGTTGAAGGGATATCCATCTAATCCGATCAATGCGTGTCATTAAAAAAGCATTACAAAAATAAAATCACAGAAAAACTAAACATAAGATCCCAGTTGCATCATGTAGATAACAAAATGATACACTTGGTGTGTTGTGTAGTTCCCTTTTATATAATCCTATATTAATACACTACGCAACCTTTCTCTTCTTTTAGCATTTTAAAATTTATTTCTAAATAGATTTTTGGCATTCTACTTCAGTTTTTTTCACTTTAACTTCTATTCTTATTTTCTTCTAGGAACTTGTAAATTCGGAACTAGATTTCTTTCCGATCCTTTTAACATATTTAATGCTGTACCTGAAGTATAATTTCCTCCTTCAAATAATCTAAAAATATTTACACTTGCAGATATACCTAAATGGATTTGAATATCTTAACGAGATGATCAATGAGATTAGAATGTTAATTCATGCCCATCAACTTTCTAATGTATCGTTAAGACTAATTTGCCCCCTTTTATGGTGCTTAAAAGCATTTAACAATCGTATCAAATAATAGAACGAATTTCGTTTTTCTTGAAAGTTGCACAAGAATTTGCATGAGTTCCAACGAACTCAACAAAGTATTTTATACTTCAAAGAACATTATCAGAATAAGCAAGAGAAATGAGATTCGAAGTAGAAAATATTTGTAATGAAAAATGTGTGTATTTTCTAACAGTAGGGCATGCTCTTTATAGATTTATTTGTGACATTAGAACACTCTACAAACTTCTCTTTTTTTTTTTTCTTTTTTTTTTTTAAATGACGGGAGAACCCGCAGTCGCTACTTTTCGAGCGCGCATTAGATAAATTCTCGGGCTGACGCAATAGCTTACAAACTATGCTAGTTAGGTAAACCGCACTAGACAAGTCCTGTGTGACAGACTTGATCGAGAAATTGTTGGTAGGGGAATCGAAGTTGTAACTAAAGACTTCCGCGCTCACCTACTCTACCAACTCGACCACCTCATGAGGGGCAACACTATGCAAACTTGCTTAGTGCAGTGGTGACTGTACAGATAACTTTCTAAAAATGAACAAATAGCTCTATTCGAACTTAAACATGGTATATTTTTCATTTCTTTCTTATGATTTTATGTTTCACAGCGGCAAATAGGCCCTTTTGGATTACGATGGGTAATCGTGGGTTTGCAAATAGTGGTTGACCATGGTTAACTAAGATTTTTTATTTTTAAAAATTTTGAATCTTTTTTTTTATTATTTTTTATTTTTTTAAGTGATGATAGGATGATAACCCAATTTTTAAAAACGTGCCTAAATATTAATCCTATTATTTATGTGCCATGTAATAAATAAAATTAAAGAATTAAAAGTTAGAAGAATAAGTAATTTCCTATCGAGTTCTTAGCCCCTGTTTGAGCCACATTATTGTAAAACTGAGAATAAAAAATATAGTCGTTATGAGCTCTACACAAGAGATAAAAAGTCAAATATAGTAGTTTGATGTGATGGATGACGATTATATTTTTTCATTTTAATAAGAAAATAAGAGGCTTAAACAGGGCTTAATCTAATTTTCAAACTTGACTTTTGGACACTTTGAATATGGCCTTGCCTAGGTCCTGCTTATCTTGCTTAAGTTGACTTTGAACCAATTTGCAGCCATCTTCCAAGCTTTTAACCTTGCCTTTATCCAAGTAGTATGACGTTCCTTCAACCACAATTCGAACTCAATTGTATACTTTAATCAAGTCATAAGATTTAATCGCAAACTCAATTTCTAAATAAACAATCAAGTCGAATGGTTACATGTCAATTTCATCTTTCCCTACTTCTTTTTTTTTTTTTTTTTTTTTTTTTTTTTTTTTAAACCTAATTCTTTTTTTTCTTTTTGTTAACACTAATTCGGCTAGGCACTTTATGATTAATTCCTTGATCTCTACTTGTTCTTCGGTTGTTGTTGGTTCCTTAGTTTGAATGATTGGTTTACTATAAAAAAATTTTGGACAGTTGCACAAGGAAATTTTCTTGAGAAGGTTCTCTTTCTTGTTGAGAATTAGTAAAATTTAAATATTTTGACCTTTCGATCAATAGAGATTTGGTTCTTACCCCGAATTTGGGTTGTATGTTTGCTCATATGGATAGTAGTGTTCATCCTATACTTGGTAGCTTGATAATTCCCATAATAATTGCATTGGTAAATATATCTCATCAATTTCGTTTACACCTTGTACTTGAAAATCCGATAGTCTCCGTAGTACTCTGAAGAGCAAGTCATCTTCATCAAGTGCATCATGTTCCTTCATTTTGAGGCGTGGTAGGGTGGAGAAATCCCCCATAGGCATGTAGTCTTCATCAATTTTGGCATCTCCCATCTCATTCTATTGTCGTGATCTCGTTTCTTCTCATTCTCTATCAATGAAATCTAGTAGATCAGATAAACAAAAGAAAAGAAAAAATTAAATTATAGCTAGTATTAACAAAAAAAACTGAAGTCAATAATTAGTCCACTGCAACGATGCCAAAAACTTGATCGATTGATTTCATGAGTGTAAGGAGAGTGACAAGTAATAAAGTGAAATTTTAAGTCCTAAAATCGTTTCACAGAGACTAAATACTTACCATCAATTTTTATTCTAAATCTAGCTTCAATCTAAATTTATGTATTATCAATTTGAGAGTTTAAATTATAACCAATCAATACTAAACTAAACTAATCTATTGGGATCAAGTGGTTAGGAATTTTAATTTCACTTAGGTCATTTAATTTTTATTCAATCCAAATTTATTCAGCTTCTTCATCATATGTATTAACAATCAAATTAACTAATTTAATTAATAATTCCTTTTGAGAAAAAAACTAACTATTCTCACATGTCCGAAGTTACTATATTACTATATAAATTTATACACATGTAAAAACATTAACTAATAGAAATTCAATCATGATTGCATTATCTGTAATCATTTCTCGATCTCGTATAAAGCATCTCACTTATTGCATGAATGAAACAAATTAATCCACCCCGGTCTTAATATTGTCCTTAAACCAAACAGTTGGTGATCAAATGATTGAATGCCAATTTAGCACAATAAACAATTAATACATAATTAAAGTTAAATGAAATCATTTGAATTAAATAAAAATCAAATCTAAGCTGCATCATTTATCCTAACAACCAATTATTTAACCGATCATATAATTGAAAGCAAATAATAAAAGGATTAGAAACATAACGGATTCAATACAAAGAATAGAAAAGAATCCAAATAATTGTTCTTTGGTGCCCAATTTCCAACAATGGGTCATCATTTTCCACTTCAAAGCTTGTATGTCTCCCAGCAGGGGCGGAACCAGAAAATGATGTTAGGATAGGTTGAAACTTAAATTTTTTTTAATGAACTTACACCACAAGAAATCAGTTTTGGAGGCTATTCTTGTGGCATTTACAATAAAAAGTATACGACACTCAATGCAACAAAAAAAAAAAAAAAAAAAGTTTAGATGTCTCACATTAATATATTTTACTAAATCTTTGTATTTTTTTTTACCAAACGCTTACTTTAAAAAATACAAACTAACTGAATCATGATAACAATAAACAAATGAAAATTTTAAAAAATACTGAATAAGTACTTTTTTAATAACTTTTACAACCAATCTTTCCGTACAATTGAAACTTGATTGAAACATGCAATCAATAATATATTACTATAATCCATATGTTATTGTCTCAAAATGTTATTTGGCGTTTTCATCGATCTTCTATATTATTGCATTTCAAAGTGAGTGAAGAATCTCAATCAAAGTAAGAAAAGCCAACTAAGAATTTCGAGGGTTAAAGGAATTAAATTTAATTCACGTCCATTTTCTGCTCGATTTCAAGAATATACTCGTATCTATATTACTTCATAAATAGATAAATTTTATCAAATATTCTTTTATTGTCAATATCAAATCTATAGTAAATTATTTATTTTAATCATAATATCTATTTTATGGTCAAAATAAGTAATTTTGTTAAAATAAATATGAATAAATAATAAATAAAAACAAACGCAGAAATAAAAAATAATAATTACTTTTAAATTTTGAAAAATATGTAGTGTCTCTATCTATTAAAATAAGTAATTTACTTTTAAATTTAATCAATACAAATTATCTACAATAAAATTTACTTAATAATTATAAGTAAATTTTAGTCAAACGTATTTAAATAGAATATCTAATTTGACAATAAAATATTCACATTTTATGAATTTCATGAAACGAGTAATTAATAATTAGTGTTTTTATACAATTTAAATAATTGAACATTAGACTTGGGTTAAGATTCCAGCTAGAGTTGGACTAATGCTAATATTTGGGCCAAAACTCTACACTTTCTTCTTAATTTTTTATATGGGCTGGGGAGAGTGCTGGGCTACAGCCCAGCATGCCCCCCCACTACCTCCGCCCATGTCTCCCAGCCAACCTTCAAATCACAAATTGAGATAAATATATTGAGGATTCAATGTATTTGGATGTGTTGTATCTCTAGAATCCCTTTAATTGAATGAAAGATTCCTATATATACACCTTAAATGAGGTCTAACATAGTTTCCACGATGATATAAACCATAATTCTAGTCCAATTAGGATATTCCAAGTTGCTGAAATTTATACTTTCACTTGTGCAATTTGAATTCAGTTTCCCCTTTTTGTTCGGATTGAGTCCTTAGATATTGCAATTGAGATCTTTTAACTTCCTAATGCAACTCTTTGGTCTTCAACTTCTAGAATATGTCGAACTTCACTTATTTTTCAGCAAATTTAATTCCTTTTAATCTGTTCTTGTCCACTTCTTGATTTTCTCCTAAAATAAATAAAAAACTAGAAAAATCAAGTACAAACCTAATAATAATCACTCCCAAAGGTTACTTTTGATGATCAAAATAAGTGTAATATTTATCCTTATTAGAGTCCATTTTAAATATGTTTGGTAAAACAAGATGCTTAAAAGCAGGTTAATTTGCAAGGTCGAACATGCTCCAATAGCATTTGGTTTTACTTGATTTCATGTGGCCATATTATCACAACGTTGGTACTTTGCATTTCCAATATAATTTATGCTTAAACAACATAAAAATGTTTGAGTCACTCTTAAAAATGTTGACATTTTAAGATAAAATCTCAAATTCTTAGTATGGTATCAAAGTTATAGCTATCCTACCTGATCCCTTCCTTGACCCGGATAAGCTGTCATGTCTTTGTATCAACGATTCACTCGGTGGATCAATGGTTTGACATCTGGATCATTGACGGTCAATAAATCTAAATAAAAAATATTTTTTAAAATGAAAAGTTTATAAAAAATATATATTTTTTTTTTTCGAAAAATATCTGATGAAAGTAGTGGGGTCATAGTGAATAGCCGCATAACTTATCGCAAAAAAGTCCGAGTATGAATAATCATCCAATGAGGAATTTTCATATTTTCAATTAAAGGTTTTAGTAATGACGAGTTTGGATCGACAAAAACCAGCCAGTTAACCCAGTTTTTGATTAGATCTAACAGTCCTTGATCGGTTCATATGTCAACTGGTCTAAAAATATAATTTGGCCTACTGCAACTGCCTGTTCGTCGATTTCCAAGTTGGCCCAGCCAGTCTGATCGGTTTTGATATCTATAATCAGAGCCCATTAAGTTCATCGAGCAATTGATATGCTTAAATAAACCACCATCTTGATGGACTTAATAGTAAAATTCCACATGAAATAAAGATGAGGATGCTCTCCTCTAATCCAATACGATGTAACACACGGGTACCTTAGCATCTTAAGGTTTAATCCTTATTTTTGACATGGTATTTCTTCATGTCATATTTCCATCCTCGTCTTTATTTTCATATTTTTTTCGAACTTGTAAATTCGTAACTAGATTTCGTTTTATTTTTCTAATGTTTTCTTTTGAATCCTTTTTCTATATTTAGACTAACGCTAACATACATTATAAAGCGATAAATATATTCATAAGGCACTTCCTTGAGCCAAATATGGAGAGTTAGTAATAAGAATTTTTTGGAATTAACAATTTTAAGCAGTCAATGTATCGCATATAATACAATTTAGTTCCCACTTAAAACCAGTCAATTTGAAAAGTGTGATGAACTTGCTGATGCTAAGAGGATGTATGCTGTTACATTACGGGGAAGTGCTATATATACATAATTATTTACATAATTGTGTCCATATTTACATGTGGCATTGGATCCAACTTTTAATTCAAATCTCACACTTTCATATCAACAATCGGATGATTGCCACATCATATTATGGACAATATTATGTGCAATAATTATGTACATATAGACTTTTCCTACATTAAATATTATTGACATAATCAGTATATAATGATTCCAGATTTATAAAATTGTTTATTATGCACTTTATAGTTTATCAATATGCAAACAACTACATAAACTATATACTTTTTCTAGTTTCCGTCCAGCCAGAGTATCATTATATGGATACTATATTAAAAAAAAAACCATAATCACTATTGATAATTAATTCCAATTTCTAATTACATATTCCATTGAGTAATGTAGTCAATCTCCAGTTGTGTTTAACACATGTCCTTACCCCTAATTGAATGTATCATTTAATGTCACATTTGTTGACGCCAAATCTATGGCGCTAGATTAGCATAACCTTATTGTTCTGAAAATTTACTGGTGGAATTTACCGAATGAGGAGAAAGCTAGGCATAAAATTTTGCGGCGTTACATGTAACCTCCTCGATACCACGATGATGTGCAAACAGGCTATGATACTAATCTAATGTAACGGGAAAATGCGAGAAATAAGAAAGAGAGACTCAATCTCATTGATTCGCTCTTGAATATCAAAATGAATTCAATAATTTGAGTGAAATCAATCTACTACATAACCTTTCTCTACTTTTAGCATCTTAAAATTTATATCTTTATTGATTTTTGCATCGCCTCTAATTAAATCCATCATTTAATGTCACATTTGTTGACACTAAATCTATGGCGCTAGATAGCATAACCTTATTTTATTGTTCCGAAAATTTACTGGTGGAATTTACTGAATGAGGAGAAAGCTAGGCATAAAATTTTGCAGCGTTACATGTAACCTCCTCGATACCATGATGATGTGCAAACAGGCTATGATACTAATCTAATGTAGCCGGAAAATGCGAGAAATAAGAAACAGAGACTCAATCTCATGGATTCGCTCTTGAATATCAAAATGAATTCAATAATTTGAGTGAAATCAATCTACTACATAACCTTTCTCTACTTTTAGCATCTTAAAATTTATATCTTTATTGATTTTTGCATCGTAGTTCACTATTTTCATTTTAGGAACTTGTAATTCGTAACTAGATTTCTTTCCAATCCTTTACATATATATAATATATCGCAATAGATTATATTCCTGAAAAATTTCCTTGGAGACAAATATTGAGAGTTAGTAATAAGACTTATTTATTGGTAATCAAAACAGTCAGTGGACTACGTATAATACAAACTAGTGGAACTTCCCACTTAAAACCAGTCAAATTGAAAAATGAAATGGATTGGCTGATGCTAAGAGGATTCATAGGCAATTTATAGTAAATTCTAAGAATCAAATTCTAATTTAGGCATTCCGACACCTTATATATTATTCACATAATCTGCATATAATGATTCCAGAATTATACAGTTGTTTGTTTTTACGCATTTTACATTTTATTCATAAGTAATTGATTACATAATTTATTTACTTTAACTAGTTTTCGTTTTGCCAGACTATCACTATATGGATACTGTATACTTGCATTCAGATTTCACAAATCATAATCGCTTTGATAGTAAATCCAATTGATATATTTCATATTCTATTGTATCCAACCTTAGAAAAAGAACTATAAAAAGGATACTACCATCTTGAAGAAGCATCATATATCACTTTGTGCCAACAAGCAACATGAATTTTACCATGTTATTTAAAATCCTTTTACAAATCCTCATCCTATCAGCTAACCTCCTCAAGGCAAACTCATGTCTTACCAAAGCATACAAGGTCTCTGTTCTCAACGGACTCCCTCAAGGTTCCAACCCAATTAGATTGCATTGTGCATCCGGAGACGATGAACTTGGATATCATACAATATATGTAAACCAAGATTTTAATTGGAGGTTTTGTGAAAATACTTTTCCCCTATATACATTGTTTTTCTGTCATCTTTGGTGGGGTTCAAAGAATAAAGCTTTTGAAGTTTATAATTCCCAATGGATCTATGATTGTCCTGATGGTCTGTGTCTTTGGGTAGCAAAGAGTGATGGCATCTATTTTCAGGGTAAAGGTCGTGGAAAGTTGCAAAAGAAGTACTCCTGGGAATAAGACTTACGTTGTACATTTCTGGAAATAAGAAATAAAATTGTTTATCGTTATTTACATGAGTAAATTTTTGCCTTTTCTTTTACCTAGTAGACTTAATTCTCTTGCCGCCTAATCGCTTATTAAATAAGGTGGAAAATAAACTAACTTAAGTAATTAATGTAATTAAAAAGGCAACAAACTAAACTTTGCATTAGAAGAGTTCCCAAAATCGAGTAAAAAAGAGACAAGGTCCACCTCGGTCTACTAGCTATGGTACATGTTGGTCCGCTTGTTGGACATGTCCCAAATGTCATCCTGCTCCATTTACGTTAAAAATTAGTGCATCTTATGTGGAGTAGTTTTTCTTTTACTGTTTATTGTTACCAAGTCAAATAATTTAGTTTCTATTTTATATGTAGACTAAGTCAGATTATGAAGTATCAGTAATGGAGTTGGTAGGATTTTTAGCAAGTGGTTGGAGATTTTTTTTGGAGGTTAACATTAGTAGATCATGTCTATATATATATTTCCGCATCTGATGTAATTTCATTGAAGTTTTATAAGCTAAGTATTTCTCCAATCCCTTTTCTTAGCTATACAACATACTGTTTCTGTTAGGAAATTAGACCGCTACTAATTCCGCCAGGATCAGTGGGACGCAAAATAATTTGAACTGAGAAGAAATAAATGTAGCAAAAATAATAAGTGCAAGTGACACAAGAATTTACGTGATTCGACAATCGAGCCTACGTCCACAAACCCACACCAATCCTTTTACTGTATCAAAAAGAGAATAAAAGGAATACAACAAATACACTCTCTGTATTTTATTTGCCTATGCAAAAACAATCTCTCAATTTTCTCTCGTTAATTTCCTGCACAAATGAAAGCCTAACTGCTTCTCACTTTGTGCTTGCTCACTATCTCTTGTGTTTTCACTCACTACTAATTTTCTTGCACTTCTCTTTTGCTCACGTTTTGGCACACATCTTTCCTTCTACTTTGGCTCCAATTTATAGGAAAAATTTCACCTTCTTCATTAAATGCATATCCATCCATTTTCAACAAAATTGGCTCCCATAAATGCATGGCAAAGAATTTCTTCCAAGAAATTCGGCTGCATGGTTTTCAATTTTTCCATTCACATTCTTTTTCAACATTTGTTGCCATGCTTTTGAGGAAATGTGTCTGCCACCATAGAAAAAATTGTGAAGCCTAAAATGTAGGCTCCAAAATTTCAACAATCTCCCACTTGGAGACTAATGTGGCTTAACCTTGAGACATCCTGTGAGCAGTTCCTTTTTAGTAAAATTGGTGTGGATCACCTTCCTCATCTTCATTTTAGAAGGCCAACTGAAGTTGAACACAACTCCAGTTTTTCGGTAGTTACTGTCTTCGTTAACATTCAGCTGGGTTTCTACTGCTCTGGATCTTTTCCAGTGTTAATATTCCATCCTCCAAGAGAGATCTGATGAAGTGATAACGAAGTCCTATGTGCTTCGTTCTCGAATGAAATGCTGCATTCTTTGCCAAATGTATATCACTCTGACTGTCACTATGCAAAACATTCTTTTCTTGCTTGAGACCCAATTCTGTCCACAGACCTTGTAACCAAATCATCTCTTTGCTAGCTTCAATTACTGCCACGTACTCTGCTTCTGTAGTGGATAAAGCAACAATCTTCTGTTTTTGCGAAACCCAACTCACTGCAATAGTACCAACTATGAATACATAACTAGTGGTGCTTTTCCTGTGATCGACCTCGCCAGCAAAATCTGCATCTACAAAGCCTTGTAGTACCAACTCACCTCTTTTGAAACACAAGCATTTATCAACATTAACTTGTAGATATCTCAATATCCACTTCACTGCTTCCCAATGCTGTTTTCCTGGATTTGTCATGAATCTGCTCACAACTCCCACTGCATGAGCAATGTCTGGTCTTGTACAGACAATGGCATACATTAAACTTCCAATGGCTGAGGCGTATGGAATATTAGCCATGAAGTTTCTTTCTTCTTCTGTTTTTGGAGACTGGTCGTTTGATAGAAGGAAGTGGTTAGCCAATGGTGTGCTAACTGCATTTGCATTGTTCATGTTGAACCTCTGCAAAACTTGACTAATGTACTTGTCCTGGGATAACTGTAAAGTGCCTTTTTGCTTGTCCCTACAAATTCTCATCCCTAGAATTTGTTTAGCTGGACCTAAGTCCTTCATTTCGAATTCTGCTGACTGTTGCTTCTTTAATTTCTGGATTTCGTTCATGTCTGGTCCCGCTACTAACATGTCGTTAACATAAAGTAGCAAAATAATGTAGCTGGACTCCAGCCTTTTAAAATAGCAACAATGGTCAGCATTGACCTTGTAGTAGCCATTTTTCTGCATAAATTCGTCAAACTTCTTGTACCACTGTCTCGGAGCTTGTTTTAAGCCATACAAGCTTTTCTTCAATTTGCACACGAGCTTTTCTTTTCCTTTGATTGAGAAACCCTCTGGTTGCTGCATATATATCTCATCCTCTAGGTCACCATGGAGAAAGACAGTTTTCACATCTAACTGCTCTAAGTGCAACCCCTCTGCTGCAACAATACTTAATACTGATCGAATTGTTTTCAGCTTTACTACTGGAGAATAAATCTTTGTGTAGTCAATTCCTTCTTTCTGTTGAAAGCCTTTGACCACCAATCTCGCCTTGTATCTCTTTGATCCGTCATGTTCCTCCTTGACTCGATAGACCCATTTATTGTGTAGGGCTTTCTTTTCTGCAGGCAACTCAACTAGCTCCCACGTTTGATTAGAGATAAGAGACTTTATCTCGTCTTTCATTGCAAGCTCCCACTTAATCGCATCATCTCCCTGACATGCCTCATCATAGCATTCAGGTTCACCGGCATAAGTAAGTAACAAATAATTTATGTACTTTCTGTTTGGAACATGTGGTCGGGAAGATCTTCTAGGAATAGGAGTTTGAGTCTCCGCAACGCTTCCTCAAGCTGAGGACTCTCATCTGTCTGCTTTGACATACTACTGCTTGGACTATCATCCAACTCAACATATGTTGGATTATCATGTATGTCACTGGACTGCGTTGTATCTCTATCCTTGTACATCACCCTTTCATTGAATATGACATCCCGACTTCTGATGACCTTTTTGTTCTGATCATCCTAAAAGTGATACCCGAACTCATCTCCACCATATCCAATGAAAATACATTTTAGTGATTTGGGGTCAAGCTTACCCCTAGCTTGATCACTAATATGTACATATGCGACACAGCTAAAAACTTTCAAATGAGAAAGTTTTATTTCTTTTTCGCTCCATACTTCCTCCGGTATCCTGTACTCCAAAGGCACTGATGGCCCGCGATTGATTAAGTATGCTGCCGTGTTGATAGCTTCAGCCCAAAATTGTTTAGGCAAACCAGCATGTAACTGCATGCTTCTGGCTCTCTCTGTCAACTTTCGGTTTATTTGTTTAGCCACACCATTTTGTTGCGGTGTTCCTGGCAACGTCCTTTCCAGTTTGATACCACTCTGGTAACAAAATTTTTTGAAACCAGCATGTTCGTACTCTCCGCCATTATCTGATCTCAATTTCTTTACTTGCAAACCTGTTTCATTCTCCACCATGGCTTTCCACTTCTTGAACATCTCGAACACTTCGGATTTATGTCTCAAGAAGTAGACCCATACTTTTCTGGAGTGATCATCGATGAAAGTCACAAAATAAGACTTTTCGCCAATAGATGGAACTGCAGCTGGCCCCCAGACATCCGTGTGGACTAACTCTAGCTTTTCCTACTTCAGAGTTCTGCCACACTTGTTGAAACTCACCCGTTTTTGCTTTTCGAAGATGCAACTCTCACATAGGTCTGCATCAATAGATTGAAGTCTTGGTAGTTTCCCTTTGTCATGCATGTACTTGAGTCCTTTCTGACTCATATGCCCTTGTCTCTAGTGCCATAGATTCGGATCTTCATTTGAATCAGCAACTGCAATTATTTCGCAAGCACTCATCGTGGTGTAAAGAGTACCACTTTTCTTGCCTCGTGCTATGGTCATTGCACCCTTAGAAACCTTCCAAATATCACCGTTGAATGTTGTGATATAACCTTCATTTGATAGCTGTCCCACAGATATCAGGTTCTTCCTCAATTCTGGAATGTGTCTGACATCCTTCAATTTCCATACAGATTCGTTAATCTTGATCTGTACTTCGCCTTTGCCGACTACGTCACAAGGTTGATCATCACCAAGATATACTTTTCCAAGATTGCCTGGCTCATAACTCGTAAAGAGTTCTTTGTTTGATGTAGCGTGAAAAGATGCTCCAGAATCTATTACCCAGTATTCTGTTTTGCTTTCCAAAGAGCATATCAAAGCATCATCGGATTCCTCTGCTACATCATTGGCCTCGGTCTTGTTTTCATTTTCTTTCATGGAAACTTGACACCGATTTTTGTAGTGTCCGGTATTGCCACAATTCCAACATTCAACAACTTTTGATTTGTTGAAATTCTTTGGATTTCTGGATTTTGATCAACCAAATCTTGACTTGCTTCTGTAATGCCCTTTACTTCTGTTTGAACTTCTGCCTCTGCTCTCCACGTTCAAAGCGGCTTCAGAAGTGGAAACGCCTTCTGACTGTCTTCGTATTTCCTCAATCAGGATCATACTCACGACATCTTCAAATTTCAATTTGGACTTTCCGGTAGAGATACTAATTGCTGTAACTGTGCCATTCCAACTCTCAGGCAGCTGCCCGAGAATCAACAAAGCTCGAACCTCATCACTGAACGTGATTTCGAGTGTGTTTAACTGGTCCGTCACTTCATTTAGATGTTCTCCAAATCTTTCGCATTCCACCATTTTCATAGTAAATAGCTTTATGATTAAATGGACTTTGTTTGCTGCAGATGGTTGTTCATACATGCTAGACAGGGCCGCCATGAGAGATGCCGTCGTCTTTTCATTTTTTATGTTGAAAGCGACTGACTTTGATAATGTCAGTCTTATTGCGACAAGAGCCTTTCGGTCAAGTAATTCCCACTCGTCGTCGGTCATGTCCTCCGGCTTTACGTGATGTAGTTTATACAGGTCCTTTTGGTACAAATAGTCCTCCATTTGCATCTTCCAAAATCCAAAGTTTGTACCATTAAACTTATCGATTTTGGATATCTTCTTGTCTGTTGCCATTCCTCCCACTTAAATTCTGAAGCTCTGATACCAGTTGTTAGGAAATTAGACCGCTACTAATTCCGTCAGGATCAGTGGGACGCAAAATAATTTGAACTGAGAAGAAATAAATGTAGCAAAAATAATAAGTGCAAGTGACACAAGAATTTACGTGGTTCGGCAATCGTGCCTACGTCCACAAGCCCACACCAATTTTTTTACTCTATCAACAAGAGAATAAAATGAATACAACAAATACACTCTCTGTATTTTATTTGCCTACGCAAAGACAATCTCTCAATTTTCTCTCGTTAATTTCCTGCACAAACGAAAGCCTAACTGCTTCTCACTTTGTGCTTGCTCACTATCTCTTGTGTTTTCACTCACTACTAATTTTCTTGCACTTCTCTTTTGCTCACGTTTTGGCACACATCTTTCCTCCTACTTTGGCTCCAATTTATAGGAAAAATTTCACCTTCTTCATTAAATGCATATCCATCCATTTTCAACAAAATTGGCTCCCATTAATGCATGGCAAAAAATTTCTT
Source organism: Olea europaea var. sylvestris (assembly GCF_002742605.1). NCBI lineage: Eukaryota > Viridiplantae > Streptophyta > Magnoliopsida > Lamiales > Oleaceae > Olea > Olea europaea. The sequence goes on along the minus strand of NW_019263883.1, from coordinate 253,129 downwards.
CCAAGAAATTCGGCTGCATGGTTTTCAATTTTTCCATTCACCTTCTTTTTCAACATTTGCTGCCATGCTTTTGAGGAAATGTGTCTGCCACCATAGAAAAAATTGTGAAGCCTAAAATGTAGGCTCCAAAATTTCAACAGTTTCTTCCTTCTCTGTTTCTATTTCTATTTTTTATATTTATTTATTTTTTGGTATTAGAGCCTGATTGAGGCAGTTTTATAGTTCTTTCTTTCTTCTTGTCTATCTAGTTTTATTTGTATTGTTGGAAGAGATTGAAAGTTGTAGAAAGAAAACCATTGTTATACAGAATCGAGTTAGCAGAAGGGGGAAATAGTTGAAATACGTCGTATGGTGTCGAGAAGCACAGACACAAACTACAAGTACTCGAGAATGTGTAAGGGGGCTTATCTTCAAGGTCAAGACCGTGGGAACTAGTTGCTGGTGCTGATGTAGAATTCCTGCAAATACTCCAGAAAATGCTGAACCTCAGAGGAAATGGAAGATCAAGTGTGGAAAAACTCTCTTTGCTTTGAGGACTTCAATAGGTAAAGAGTTCATTGAACACTTCCGTGATTCCAGTTCACCAAAAGAAGTCTGGGAGACATTTTGAGTGGCTGTTTTCCAAAAAGAATACAGCAAGGTTACAATTGTTGGAGAATGAATTGGCAATGCTAATGCAAGGATGTATGTCTATTTCTGAATAATTCTTATGGGTTAAAAGTATTTCTATGCTGAAATTTCAGAATTAGATGCAAATGAGAAAATCATTGAAGCAGGATTGCGAAGGTTTCTCATTCTTGGATTGAAGGAGTATATTCCTTTCATTACCTCCATTCAGGGATAGGCCAATCAACCTTCAGATGAAAAATTACAAAATTTTCCTTCCAACCAAGATGCTTTGTCAGCACAAATGGCAAAGAATTTTAATCTAGATGCTGTTCTCTTCTTAAAAGGAATGGAAAGTGATATAGGTTGATAGAGGAAACCGCCCTCCACGGCAAGCAAGATAGATCACAGCACTTCGACGCGAGGTCGTCGACACCCTAGAGGCGATCCACCACTACCTCTAGGGGTCGCTCTACCACTACGCGAGGTCATCGACCCCCCTAAGGGAGCTTTACCTAGGGGCGCTTTACCACTACGCGAAGTCATTGACCCCCCCAGGGACGCTCTGCCACTACGCGAGGTCTACAACTGGAATGGGACTGCCTATCCAAACACTTAGCCATGAAACTCCTAGTGAATTAACAAGGTTCCATAGCCGCTAATATGGAAACAATCTCCAGGCGGGAAACTAGAGATCCCCCACTCAGAATGTGGGCATAGTGGGAACGTCAATGTGGGACACGTGGCACCGCATCCGCCCGCGGTTATCCGGCCCCTAAGTCTATAAATAACTCCGGACGCGGCACAGGTAACGGGTTCTCTCTTTCAATCTCTCTTTTTCTTCCTTAAAATTACAATCACATTTTCCAAGCCTATAAACTAATTCTCACACCGGAGGTAAAACGGGGGAGGAAGCCCCACCTTCATTTTTCAAGTCATATATACCAGATGAAGTAAACGAAACGCCCAGCACAATCAGGCAAATAGGAAGGTGTTAATCCACCACAATTTCATTGGCACCGTCTGTGGGAAACGATTTGAACTAAAAAGCCATGTCAAGAAGACGAACAAGGAGTGATACTCGCCTGGTTGGGAATACAGCGGAGTCGGAGTCAGTTGCAAGGGGACGTGAGCCGCTGTCGCCCCCGCAGTATGTGACGCAGAGTCAATTTAGCGCTTTGGAGACCCAGTTGGCAGCAATGATGGCACTCTTACATGACCAGTCGCAGAGAGCCATTGTCCCTCCATTGAGCTCGACGGAAGTGACGAGCCAGCAATCTCCTCAAGCGCCACTCGTGGTTGTCCCGCCCATTTCTCTGCACGGGAGGGGGGGGGAGATGTGGGAGCCCCAGAGATCCAAGCTCAACAGCCCCCGCAAACTATGGTAGACCTGGAACAAAAGATGGAAGAAATCATGGCCCAGAAGATAGATGATGCCTTGTCTAAGAGAAAAGATAGGCGGAGATAGATGGTTTTGGAGGAAGACCCGTTCGCACCATAAATCATGGCTGTCTCCCTGCCTAAAGGTTTTAAAAAGCCCATGACAGAAGCGTATGATGGAGTCACGGACCCGCTTGACCACTTGCGAACCTTCGTAGATCTGATGAGACTTTATGCCGCCCCGGACGCAGTGATGTGCCGATCCTTTCCCCCCACACTCAGGAGGGAGGCTAGGGACTGGGTAGCGACCTTGGCCCCGCGGTTCATCAAATCATTTGATGAGCTCTCCAGGAGCTTTGTAGCTTACTTCCAAGCAGTAAGAGAAAGAGGAAGACAGCCATTGGGTTGATGCAGGTCATACAGGACAAGGACGAGTCATTGCAGGAATACTTAGCTAGGTTCAACCGGGCAACTCTCAGCATAAGAGACCTGCAAATGTCCGTAGTGGTTACCGCCTTGATGAATGGAACGCGAAATCGGGCCTTTAAGATGTCACTCTCCAAGAACCCCCCAGAATCGATGCATGACTTATTGAAGAAGGGGGACAAATATGTCGATGCGGAGGAAGCAGAGAAGATAACTAAAAAGCTCAGGGACGGAAGGGAGGCGGAAGTTCATAAGCGAAAAACATATGACGAGCAAAGGCACACTGATAAGAACAAGCCGAAGAATGAACGTATAAACAAGGGATATGCCCAAGACCGGACGGTCAAGCAGAAGCGAGAGAAGGTCAGGACACCCACCCCTTTGAACATTCCACGTACAAAGTTATTGATGGAGATACAGCACATGAAAGAGCTCGAATGGCCTAAACCGATGCTAACTCCTTCCGACAAGAGAAATCAAAGTAAATATTGCCATTTTCATAGAGATCAAGGGCATGATACCGAAGAATGCCTACAGTTAAAGGAAGAAATTGAGCGCCTGCTAAGAAGGGGACTATTGGCTAAGTATGTGAAAAATGACAAGGGCAAGCAAAGGCTCGAAGGTCTACCCCCACCAAGGGCAGGAGTGATAAACATGATCATCGAAGGAATAGCATCAGGCGGTGACTCAAATTCGACTAGAAAGAGCTATGCGCGTTCTGTAGGGGTCTGCTCTATTCAGAAAAAAGCAAGATTCAACCAGAGCATTACTTTCGATCAAGAGGACTTGATTGATGTAACGCACCCCCATGATGACGCCTTAGTAATAGTAGGCGATATAGCGGATTTTGACGTGAAAAGGTTGTTAGTCGACGGAGGAAGTGCGGCAAATGTCCTCACCTGGGATGCCTTCTTGGGTCTAAAAGTCCCCCAAGAGAAGTTGAAGATGGTGACTACCCCTCTACAAGGCTTTGGAGGGGCAACAGTGATACCGGAGGGGACTATGGAACTTTCAGTCACGCTAGGGACATACCCAGCAACAGTGGTCATCGTGACTAATTTCTTGGTTGTCAAGACCCCCATGGCCTACAACGTTATCTACGGCCGACCATTACTAAATGCAGCTAGTGCGGTCCCATCGACCTACCATCAAGTTATGAAGTTTCCAACTAGTAGGGGAATCGGGTGCGTGTGAGGGGACCAACAGGCATCAAGAAAGTGCTAAGTGGATAGTATACAAGCCAAAGGCTCACCATCAGTCATGATGCTGGATGTGGAACTCCCGAGGGAGCGGATCGAACCGCTCGATATGATTGAAAAAATATTTATAGCCGAAGGACGAGAGTTCAGTGTTGGAACAGGTTTGGGATTTGAAGAGAAAGAAAAATTGGCAAGGTGTCTGGCTGATAACTTGGATGTCTTCGCTTGGGGCCCAGAGGATATCCTAGGAATTAGTCCGACCGTCACACAGCACTGCCTCGGTATCCAGCCAGGGGCTAAACCAGTGAAGCAGAAAAAAAGAAATCTCGCCCCTGAGAGGCAGGCTGCGGCCAGAGCTGAGGTAGAAAAACTGCTACAGGCGGGTTTCATCCGAGAAGTGCAGTACCCCAAGTGGTTGGCAAACATTGTACTTGTGAAGAAGTCAAACGAAAAGTAGTGCATGTGTGTAGATTATACTGGGTTGAATAAGGTGTGCCCAAAAGATTCATACCCGCTTCCCAGAATAGATCAACTGGTAGACGCAACTTCAGGTCACAGAAGGCTCAGCTTCCTAGATGCATTTTTGGGATATCATCAGATTTCAATGGCCGAGTCCGATCAAGAGAAGACGTCATTTATCACTGACTTTGGCACGTATTATTACACGGCTATGCCGTTTAGTTTGAAAAACGTAGGAGCGACGTATCAAAGGATGGTAAACAAAGTCTTCCGTAGGCTGATTGGAGATGTTGTAGAAGTCTATGTTGACGATATGGTGGTCAAGAGCGCCAAGGCTGATGACCATGTGGCCAGCTCGCAGAAAGTGTTTGACGTTGCCCGACAAAACAGGTTAAGGTTCAATCCAGAGAAATGTGTTTTTGGCACTGCAGGGGAAAAATTCCTAGGATTCATGATCACGCAAAGGGGGATCGAAGTAAACCCGGACAAAATTTAGGCGATCCTAGAAATGAAAAGTCCCACCAACAGGAAGGAAGTCCAGAGGTTGACAGGGCGGGTAGCCACCTTAAATCATTTCGTGAGCCGGGCAGCGAACAAATGCTACCACTTTTTCAAAGCTATAGGGGGCTCCTCCAACTTCGAGTGGACCCAGGAATGTGAAGAGTCACTTAGGAGCTTGAAACAGTCATTACAAGAGCCCCTGATCTTAACCAACCCATGCCCCGGGGATGTGTTGTGTCTCTACTGGGCAGTCTCACCAAGGACAGTCAGCGCGGTGCTGGTGAAAGAGTTCTCAAAGGCGCAAAAACCAGTCTACTATGTGAGCCAAGTATTAAGGGGCACGGAGGAAAGATGCAGCCTGGCTGAACAGCTGGTGTTAGCATTGATGGTAGCGATTAGAAAGCTGAGGCCTTACTTTCAGTCTCATACGGTACAAGTAATGACCGAACAACCTATCAAGCAGATCCTACATCGGCCTGAGACCTCTGGAAGGATGTTGAAATGGGCAATCAAGTTAAGTGAGGTTGATATTGAATTCAGGCCAAGGATGGCTATTAAGGCACAAGCTCTAGCAGACTTCATCGTTGAACTCACCCTTTCGCCCGAGTACGCACCAGGGGGACGGCAGATTGGAAAATTTTTGTCGACGGATCTTCGAACGACGAAGGATCCGAGGCTGGGATCATAATGATAGGGCCGAATGGGAAAGAGTTGGAGTACTCGTTGCGTTTTGAATTCCCAGCTACAAATAACGATGCCGAGTACGAGGCAGTGATCACGAGTTTAAGATTGGCAGCCAGACTCGGGATAACTTCAGCAGAAATTTGCAGTGACTCTCGATTAATAATCGGGCAAGTGACGAGGGAATTCGAAGCAAAAGACGGAAAGATGGCAGCATATTTAATGGAGGTCAAAAACTTGCAGAAGGGGTTCACCATGTTTAAGATAACTAAGGTTCCGTGAAAGGACAATGAGCGGGCGGACGCGCTGGCTAAGCTCGCATCCGTTAACCCTAGACATCTGCCTTGCACAGCAAGCGTGCAAATTCTGCAGTAACCTAGCATCCCGCACACGACAGATGTTATGAATATAGAGCATGAGAAGAGTTGGATGGACCCGCTGTTTGAATATCTAACAAAGAATAAATTACCGGAAGATGCTTTTACGGCGAGAAGGCTAAAAATTCGGGCAGCCTTGTTTGTCGTCATCGATGGACTGCTCTACAAGCGAGGTTTTACAATGCCATATTTGAAGTGTTTGCGACCAACAGAGACACAGGAGGTGCTAGTCGAGGTACATGCGGGAATTTGTGGCAACCACCAAGGGGCCACTTCCCTTGCGTTCAGGATGCTTCCACATGGATATTATTGGCCTAGTATGAAGGAAGATGCTAAAGATTTGGTTAGGAAATGCGACGCATGTCAACGCCATGGGAATTTGATCTACATTCCTGCCGAGCAACATATGGCGATTTTCGGGGTGTGCCCTTTCTTCTAATGGGGATGGACATCTTGGGACCTTTTTCCCCTGGCCAAGGGACAAAGGAAGTTCTTGCTAGTCGCCATGGACTACTTTACTAAGTGGGTGGAGGCTGAACCCTTGGCCACCATCACGACTACAAAGGTACAGGGATTTGTCTGGAAAAATATCATAGGCAGGTTTGGCATACCCAGAGCAATCATTACTGATAATGGAAAACAATTTGATAATCATAGTTTTCGAGCCTTCTGCACAAGTTACCACATCGACCACAGGCTGACTTCAGTTGCTCACCCACAGGCAAATGGGCAGGCTGAAGTGACTAACCGAACCATACTATGGGATCTAAAGATGAGGTTGGAAAAGGAGAAAGGGCTTTGGGCGGAGGAATTGCCCAATGTACTATGGGCATATCACACAACTCCTCGAGAGTCGATCGGGGAGACGCCATTCAAATTGGCTTTTGGGATGGAAGCCGTGGTTCCGGTTGAGATATTAAGCGAGACGGGAAGGATGAAAGTCAAGCAACACGACGAAGCAGCGACTAGAGGAGAACTCAACCTCCTTGAAGGGGTAAGGTATAAGGCGGCAATAAGAATGATGGCTTACAAAAGGAGAGCCGACGAGTACTTCAACAGGAGAGTCGAGCAAAGGGTCTTCCAGCCAGGAGATCTCGTGCTAAGAGATGCAGCAGTAGCAGGACACCCCCCACCAAAGCTTGATTCAAATTGGGAAGGCCCGTACGAGGTAATCCGCGGGCTGGGAAAGGGAGCTTACAGTTTAAAAGATATGAAAGGAAGGGCGCTAGGTAGACCGTGGAACGCGGAACACCTCAAAAAGTATTATCAGTAGATTTCAAAATGTACGCACAGGCAACACTTTTGTAAATACAGTCGACTAGGTTGAATCGTTTATTTTCTCCATGTAATGCCTCACGAAGGCACCTTTATTTGTAACATTTGTTATTCAATGAAAGACCTTAGCGGTGACGGATGATGAGGGTGCTACGGAAGGGCCAGCCTAGTTGGGACGTCCCGGTACGCCTACTGAGGTCACAAGACCAAGAATTTTTTATGCTAATAGGCAACTTTGAAATCCACGCTATCCCACGAAGACATGATGTCGACATATCCTACGCGACTAGATAGAGAGCCTTGAAAAGTCAAAAAATTGGCTAAGGCCCTTAACTGCCAGACCACCCCTGGTGGTCGACATGGCCTACGCGGCTAGGTAGAGAGCCTTAAAAAGTCAAAAAATTGGCTAAGGCCTTTAACTGCCAGGCCACCCCCTGTGGTCGACATAGCCTACGTGGCTAGGTAGAGAGCCTTGAAAATTCAAAAAATTGACTAAGGCCCTTAACTGCCAGACCACCCCCTGTGGTTGACACAGCCTACGCGACTAGGCGGAGAGTCTTGAAAAGTCAGAAAATTAGCTAAGGCCCTTAACTGCCAAACCACCACCTGAGATCGACAGAGCCTACACAGCTAGGCGAAGAACCATGAAATGTCAAAAAGTTGGTTAAGGTCCTAAACCGCTGGACCCCTCTCCCTGTGGATGACATAGTCTGCTACTTAAGCACGGGATAACATAAGGCTAAATTTGGCTAAGGCCATCGACCACTGGGCGCTAGTCAGACAAAAAAAAATACATAAATACTAACACCCCGCACCATCAGGCGGTAAAAAGAAAAATAACACGAGAAACAATAATTTGAAAGAACCATGCACTCAGCACTAATGATATTGAATGAAAAATGTGTTTATACATCCGAGAAATTCTTGCCCACACCCCGAGCAAGTAGGAGATAACAAGACTAATCAAGAGTAAAGATAAAAAAAGGAAAAGCTAGCAAAGAAAATAACAATTAAGAAATGCTTCAACCTAAAGGGGAAAGATCCCCACTATCGCCTCGTGATGAACGACCAAGTGACTTGGACGACTGAGCTACACTCTCCTTTCCCTTGCGTTGCGCAAGAAACCTATCCAAGCCAGAGGGGTCTATAGAAGGATGCTTGGCCATAATCTACTCCTTGGAGAATTTGATAGATGCTGACATTGCCTTCTTCCCCATATGAATTCAAAGCCCTAGCGTAATCAGACGACGTCTTATACTGTTCCACAGATGCCTTGAGATCACTAGCATATTCAGCTGGGCCTTATACTTCTCTCAATCGTCTCCTCAAGAGCGCGAGCCAAAATAGAATGTAGGTTGTCGTTCTCCGTCTCCTGCTCGCGAGCTCGAGCGTCCGACGCCTCCAGAGATTTCTTCAAGGAAGATATTTTTTTCTTGTAGTGATGAGCCTCTTTTTTCTTTTCTTCAGTGAGATTTTTCAGCTCTGAGACCAGGCGGCGATTCGATTCCGTGAGTCCAGTTTGGAGGGCCACCACCTAAAAAAACAAAAAAAAAAAAGAAGAAGAAGGGGAAAAGGTGAAATCAAGTATTAAAACCCAGCTTAAAAGGCGAGACTCAACATGAAAGAAATTGCAAAATGGGAAACGTACCCTCAGGAGATAAACAGCCGCAGCCCTTTCAATGTCATCTGCACTACGCTCTACAATTGCTCTGGAACGAGCTGGTGTTACCAAAGACTTTAGCACCTTCATCTTATGATAACCCCGGGTGGGAGGAAACCCAAAGTTAGGGAGTGAGTCTTCGCGCTCGCAACGTGTGCGACTGGGAGCTCCCGGCTTAGGAACTGGAACCACCTCACAAGGCTCATCTGAAGGCTGGGAAGCCTCATTGATTATCCGAGATTTCTCCCCTGGGTCGACCGCCCTCTTTCTCTTTGAAGGGATAGATGATGGATCCGACTCACCCTCCACCTCACCCTCCAGCCCATGGACAGGCATGAAATCCATAACCCCTTCAAGATCAAGCTCTGCCCCTGCACATATAAGTTGGGATCCTTTGAGGTCACAAGGTAGTAAAAAAAAAAAATTGAAGGGGGGAGGATGGAAAAGGTGAGCACAAGAGCTAACCATCAACAAAGGCATGCCCCTCATAGCCTCCTGGCAGAGTCTTCAATACCCCATCAAGATCAAAGTCCATACCTGAATACACACATCCAAACTCATTAGTCCCAACAAACTAAGAGCAAAAATAATAAGTAAACGTGTGTGCACGCAATATAAAAAAAAACGACGGAAACAACCTACCGGTAGGACGACTCATCCCCACTATCAACATGTTCTTCATAGTCAGAACTGATTCTAAGTCTGGTGCATAAGGCGGTACATCGACCAACTCTTGAATTTGAGCTTCTAGAAAGGAGGTAACTTCTACTTTGCTATTGAAAAGACGAATTTGAGGGTGTCGCCAATTGGTGTTAAAAGAGAATTGACCCGTTGAAGGCCGGACAAAGAAGAATCGAGACTTCCATCCACTATTCGAATTTCTAAACTTAGGAAATTGCAAAGGAACCCTAGTGGTAAAATAGACAAATGCATTACACTGAACTAGCTCATGCATTTCAAAGACACACCTGAAAAGATCCATGGAAAGTGAAATTCCCCGTTTAAGACAGACATATAGAAAATTGAACGTTTTTCTCCACGCATTAGGGTTAATCTGACTAGGAATAAGGTGGAACTCGCTGAAAATCGACACCAAAAGGGATGAATGGGAAACCGAAGACCCCCGTCCATAACGTCCTTGTACACGGCTATCTCGCGGGGGTCGGACCCGGGAAGTCTTTCTTTAGGACCGGGGGCTCTATAAACGTAGTCATCTACCCGATCATACTTACCTAGACATTTTTCCAACTTAAGTGGTGAATTGTAAAGACTATAACTTTTTGGGATATCTAGGGGGACAACCTCACCAGCCAGGTCTCGCCCAATTTCTAAATTTTGATTTGGAAATTTGGAAGAACTAATGTGCCTCTTTGGAGGATTTGGAACAAACGCCTGAGAATCGATTGAATGAGTTTCACTATCAATATTATGAAGAGATCTACCAGATGAAGGAGGCGAATCACTAGAGGGCCGAATCGATGGACCAGGTAGGCAGCGAGACTTAGGAGAGGGCCGTAGGTCGACTAGCCCTGCTGGTTGCCAACCGGCCCCCCCATGGGTCGGTTGGATCCCCTTCCATACCCTCCGACGAAGGTCCAGTCGAGTCACTACACCCATCACTTTTCTCATTGGAAGGAGAAGAAAGAGTAGTTTTATACATGACAACAAAGAAGATGAAGAGAAGAAAATTCAAAGCAAGACTTTGGATTAAAAGAAGAGAGAAAATTACCTTAGAAGGGAGGAGGCCTAGGATGTTGAGTGAAAGTGAAAGTGATTCTCAAAAATAGGAATTACCCCCCTTTTTATAAACACAAGAATTCTAACTTTTGGAGGGAATTTTCCCTCCAATATTGGGGCCATTGGTGGGGTGCCATGTGTGCAGTAAAATTACCACTTGATCGCATTTACATTGTTCGATTTATTAATACGAACTACTCCTTTGTTTAAAAAAAAGGGGGGGGGAGAGGAAAATTTTCAAACCAACCTAAATAAAGAAAATTGCTACCCCTTGCCGAGAACATCGACAAGGGGTTGGGGGCGAATGATATAGGTTGATAGAGGAAATCGCCCTCCACGGCAAGCAAGATGGATCACAACACTTTGACGCGAGGTCGTCGACCCCCTAGAGGCGATCCACCACTACCTCCAGGGAATTCTCTTCCACTACGCGAGGTCATCGACCCCCCCTAGGGCACTCTACCACTATGCGAAGTCATCGACCCCTCTAGGGACGCTCTACCACTACGCGAAGTCATCGACCCCCCTAGGGGCGCTCTGCCACTACACGAGATCTACAACTGGAATGGGACTGCCTATCCAAACACTTAGCCATAAAACTCCTAGTGAATTAACTAGGTTCCATAGCCGCTAATACGGAAACAATCTCCAGGCGAAAAACTAGAGATCCCCCACTCAGAACGTGGGCATAGTGGGAACGCCAACGTGGGACAGGTGGCACCACATCCGCCCAGCGGTTATCCGGTCCCTAATGTCTATAAATACCTCCGGACGTGGCACAGGTAAAGGGTTCTCTCTTTCGATCTCTCTTTTTCATCCTTAAAATTCCAATCACATTTTTTCAAGCCTATAAACTAATTCTCACACCGGAGGTAAAACGGGGGAGGAAGCCAGACCTTCATTTTTCAGGTCATATATACCGGACGGAGTAGACGAAATGCCCAGCACAATCAGGCAAATAGGAAGGTGTTAATCCACCATAATTTCAGAAAGAGACATCAGCAGAAAACTAGAACGATGAAAAAAGGTCAAGTGCAGGAAAAGTTAGTGATGGAAGCTCACGAAATAAAAATCCTATCAAGTTCTATAGAAGTGGTAAAATTGGGCATATCAAGAAAAATTGCAGAATGAAGCTTTCCAAAGCAAATGTCGCAAATGAAAATGAAGGAAGGGAAAACTGAAATGGGAACAATGTTTCACTTCAGTAGTACGTAGTTGAAGGAAAGAATGATGTTGTTACTGAATTAATACGAGCTCAAGTTATTTTCAACCACGAAGACTGCAAAGAGGAGTGGATTATTGATTCAGGTTGCTCTCACCATGTAACAGGAAATGATTCACTACTTTCATAACTACGTCAACATAACGGACATCAAATTATTGTTACAGCTGATAACTCAAGATATCCAGTAGGAAAAGAAGGAATTGTAAAGATTGACCCTGGTGATACAAAGACCGTCAAGCTGAATGATGTCTTCCATGTTCCAGATTTGAAGACAATTTTAGTTCCAATTTTTCAATTTATTAATTCTGGAAAACATATCTTGTTTGGTCCAAATGATGCAAAAGTTCTTGATAATGTTAATAAAAGAGAAGATAATATTGGGAAAATATTCTTGTATATTATATTCAGTAGGATGTGTATATATATACATGATTGCAGAGACTTACAATGAAAGGAAATAAGTCACAGTAAAGGGAAATGAATGGAAATATCCTAAATCAAGTTATGCAATATTCTGTACATTCAATCTAGGCAAGATGGTTGGGATATAATATGGAAATATGCCTAAACAGGGTTTGCAATCAGCACAAGATCTGTCATCTTGTGTATGAGATGTGCATGAGATCCGGCTGGAATATGGAGGGCACAAGATCTGTCATCTTATGCATGGAATCTGGCTGATGTGCATGGGATCCTGCTGTCATCTTGTGCATGGATTCTGGCTGGGATTTATCTCTAACATCTCCCCTCAAGCTAAGGGGTGGTGGAGACACCTGCAGCTTGTCTTTGAGGAGCAAAAACCATACAGTCATGTGGCCCTTTGTGAACAAATCAGCAACTTGGCGTTCCGTTGGAATAAATTAGACCAGAATATCTCCATTAATAACTTTTTCCCTAACAAAGTGAAAATCGATTTCAATATGTTTGGTCCTTACATGGAAAATGGGATTGGAGGCAAGGGCAACAGCACTTGAATTATCACACCAGAGAGTCGGAGGTGAGGTGAGCGGGACCTGCAGTTCTTTGAATAACATTTGGATCCAGTAAAGTTCAGCGGTGGTGATCGCCATGGCACGATACTTTGCTTCTGTGCTAGATCAAGATACAATAGCTTGTTTCTTAGCACCCCAAGATATAAGACATGATCCAAGAAAAATTTCAAATCCAGTAGTGGTTTTTCTATCATCCGGATTGCCAGCCCAATCCACATCACTGTAAGCAGCTAATTGAAGAGAGTCACGAGTATAGAGTAAGCCAGGGTCGAGGGTCCCCTTTAAGTAGCTGAGCACTCTCTTGGCGACGGTCCAATGGGTAGTTGTAGGGTTGTGCATATGTTGACATAATTGATTGACTAAATATGCAATTTTGGGCCTTGTGATTGTACAGTATTAAAGAGCACCAACAATATGATGGTATTCAGTGGGGTCCAATAAAATCTCTCCATCAAATTTAGACATTTTGGAGCCGGAGACACATGGTGCTGCATATGTCTTAGATCCGGTCATCTTGACCCGGTTAAAAGATCTAGAATATACTTCGCCTGGCATAGGTGCAAACTGTTACGTGTCTGAGTGGCTTGAATCCCTAAAAAGAAACCAAGGGGCCCAAGGTCCTTGAGAGGGAATTCCTTTTGAAGCTATTGAATAATGTCCATAATAAACCCATAATTTGTACCTATGATAATTATGTTATCCACATAGATTAGAATAAAAGTATGGATTGAGCCCGAGTGATAAGTAAATAAAGAGGTATACAAGAGAGGCAGTAAAGCCAAGATCCAATAAGGCAGTGGACAATCGATAGAACCAAACTCGAGGAGCTTGTTTGAGATCATATATCGCTTTGTGAAGTCGACAAACATGATTAGGAGCTTGAGGATTGATGAACCCTTGAGGTTGTTCCATGAAGACCTTTTCCGTAAGATTTTCGTGTAAAAAGGAATTGGAAACATCAAGTTGTTTGATCGACCATTGAAAATAAGTTGCCAGGGCAAGAACTAGCCAAATGGTGGTGGGTTTGATGACTAGGCTAAAAGTCTCAGTATAGTCAACCCTACTTTTCTGTTGGAAGCCCTTGGCCATAAAGCGGGCTTTGAGCCGGTCAATAGAACCATCAGGATGTCGTTTAATTTTGTATACCCATTTTGCACGAATTATATTTCGAGAGTGAGGCCGAGGAAAAAGAGTCCATGTTCCATTACAAATAAAGCATCATATTCTTGCTGCCTGGCATCCATCCAACGAGAGTCAGTTTTGGTCTTGGTAAATGATGATGGTTCCACATGAGGGAGCATTGAATGGAAAGCAGTTATGGGATGTTTGATGGAATAATACAAAGTAAATTTTGGAAAATGTTTTGTACGAGATGTTTTTGTTTTGGATCGGGTTTGCATGGGATGAAGAGGTTGAGGAGGTATGGAGGGGGTCATGAGATCATCGGAGAAAGACGATGTAGATGCTGTGATTAAGGTGATGGGCTATTGGAAGGAGGTTCGGGTGAGAGATTTGTAGTGGACACAATTTGTGGTGGTGAATCACTTAATTTTGAATTGTGAGAGACTTCAGGAACTGATGATGGTGGAAAAGTAGAGATGCTAGGGTTAGTTGCTAAAACTATGGAAGAAAGAGGGGAGAGTATTACCTGTGAAGGAGCAGAGGCCGAATCTTGAGTAGGCACGGGTGATGAAGGCTATACCAATCCAGGATAAGAGTCTTCATCAAATACAACGTGACGAGAAATATAGACTTTTTGGAGAGTGGGATCACGGCAGAGGTACCCTTTGTGACCTGAGTAATAACCTAGGAAAATACATGGTTTGGTCCTAAATTCTGGCTTGTTGGGTATATAAGGGCGTAGAAAGGGATAACAAGTACATCCGAACTTTCAGAGATGTTGGTAATCAGGTGGAAAGGAAAATAATTTTTGGTATGGACTGATAATACCCAAAACTGCAGTGGGGAGCTGATTAATTAGATAAACTGCTGTGTTAAAAGCATCTATCCAAAATTGTTTAGGAAGTTTCGATTGTGCGAGAAAGGTGAGTCCATTTCAAGTATGTGGTGCAATTTTCTCTCTACTAGGCCATTTTGTTCTGAAGTGTGGGGGCAAGATTGTCTATGGAGGATTCCATGTTGACTGAGGAAAGAGAAAAATTGATTTGAATTAAATTCACCTCCGCCATCAGTCTGAAGTTTCTGGATTTTGTAGGAAAGTAAATTTTCTGTAAGACATTTGAATTTAACAAAGTTAGGAAATACTTCCGATTTATGACGTATAGGATAAAACCATGTAAATCGAGTAAAATCATCTATGAATATCACGTAGTAATGACAACTGCTTGTCGAAGGGATAAGGGCCGTCCAAATGTCAGAGTGAATTAATTCGAGAGGGGCATGTGTTTCGTGATTGGAATCAGTAAATGGGAATTTCTTGCTTTTGCCAAGTTGACAATATTCACAAATAGAGCTTTTATTTATTTCACTAGAAATAGGTAAATTCTGAGATTTGAATATGCAATTTCCGGCCTTGTGATTGTACAGTATTAAAGAGCACCAACAATATGATGGTATTCAGTGGGGTCCAATAAAATCTCTCCATCAAATTTAGACATTTTGGAGCCGGAGACACATGGTGCTGCATATGTCTTAGATCCGGTCATCTTGACCCGGTTTAAAAGATCTAGAATATACTTCGCCTGGCATAGGTGCAAACTGTTACGTGTCTGAGTGGCTTGAATCCCTAAAAAGAAACCAAGGGGCCCAAGGTCCTTGAGAGGGAATTCCTTTTGAAGCTGCTGAATAATATCCATAATAAACCCATGATTTGTACCTGTGATAATTATGTCATCAACATAAATTAGAATAAAAATATGGATTGAGCCTGAGTGATAAGTAAATAAGGAGGTATCCACAAGAGAGGCAGTAAAGCTAAGATCCAATAAAGTAGTGGACAATCGATAGAACCAAGCTTGAGGAGCTTGTTTGAGACCATTAATTAAAGATCGAACAATTTTATTATATGGATGTCGAAGTCTTGAGTGCCATCAAGATGGGGTAGTTTTGACGCCTACAAAAGCAATGGAGAATGATGGAGGAGTAGTTGAAGATTGTCTCTTATTCAGTTGAAGTGGATACATCCCGTTTTCACTCTTGCCTGCCAGAAGATTTGCCCCAATCTTGGTGTCTTTCATAAAGAAATGAGAAGCAGTGAGTTCAAAATAGCAACTATTATCTAAACAAAATTTTTGTATAGACAAGAGGTTAGTTGTAGCAGAGGGACAATGGAGAATATTTTTAACAGCAAAGGTGGAATGTGCAGATTTAATGAGAGTAGAACTAGTATTGGTTATTGGAAGTCTAACGCAATTACCAACCACCATAGTTTGCCTTCCTTGAAATGGTTGCTTGTTAATCAGAAAGTCTTCTTCAACAGTAATGTGATTATTGGCCCCATTGTCAAGGTACCAGGTGGTGTCTTCAATGGTGGCGTTGGTTTGAGCAACCATGGTTACAAGTTGGGCAGGAGGGTGCCATCCTTGATAAGAGAAATCCATTCGATGGAAGCAGTCCAGGGCACTGTTGTTGCTTTTACCACAGATCTGGCAAGGAACTCGAGGAGTGGAGTTGTTTCCAGCAGTATGAGCAAGAGTAGAGCTGTTTGAGGGCTTCAGTTATACAGGAAGCTTCTGTTATATAATAGCCCAAGAGGAATATTTAGGAGAAGGTCCTTGAGGTCCATTAGAATGTCGGGAAGGTGGCTTCCCTGGTTTTGTGGACAGTAGAGCAAAGCTGTTGGTAACTGTGGAAACTTGTTGTTTGTGATGTAATAAGGTTTCATGGTTCAAAAGTTCTGCCTGGAAATCCTCAAATGAAAAAGCTTTGTCACGAATTACAAACGAGAAGGCAGTGACAAAGGATGTGTAGGAGGAGTTAAGTCCACCGATAACAAATGAAATAAGGTCCTCATCAGGAACGGGTTTACCAACAACAGCCAATTGATCAGCCTAGAGTTTGGTAGAGGTAAGGAAATTGGAACAAGATCCGTTTCCTTACTGTAAAGTCTGGAGTTGGCTCTTCAATCGAGCAATGCATGATGGAGAATGAGACGCAAAACGTTTTGCCAGAGCTAGCCAAACCTGTCGAGCAGTATTGAGTCCATAAACAGTTGACAACATTTCTCAGTAAGGGTAGCATTGATCCAACTAAGAAGGTATTGGTCTTTCTTGGTCCAAAGAACAAAGGCTGGATTTATTAATGAGTCAGTTCCATTAACAGAGGGAAGAAACTGGGGTGGGCAGGTTTTAGTTCCATCTACTATGTCGAGAAGATCATGGCTTCGAAGAATTGGTAAAAACTGTGGCAGCCACAGCAGGTAGTTGGTACCATCTAACTTGATGGAAATGAGCTGAGTAATATTGGGAAAAGAAAAAGTGGTGGAGAAAGTATTTGATTTAGCCATAGGGATAGTGTTTTCAGATTTATATGCGTGAGCAAGGGGCTCTGATACCATAAAAGTTGTTCTGAAGTGTGGGGGCAAGATTGTCTATGGAGGATTCCATGTTGACTGAGGAAAGAGAAAAATTGATTTGAATTAAATTCACCTCCGCCATCAGTCTGAAGTTTCTGGATTTTGTAGGAAAGTAAATTTTCTGTAAGACATTTGAATTTAACAAAGTTAGGAAATACTTCCGATTTATGACGTATAGGATAAAACCATGTAAATCGAGTAAAATCATCTATGAATATCACGTAGTAATGACAACTGCTTGTCGAAGGGATAAGGGCCGTCCAAATGTCAGAGTGAATTAATTCGAGAGGGGCATGTGTTTCGTGATTGGAATCAGTAAATGGGAATTTCTTGCTTTTGCCAAGTTGACAATATTCACAAATAGAGCTTTTATTTATTTCACTAGAAATAGGTAAATTCTGAGATTAAAGATCGAACAATTTTATTATATGGATGTCGAAGTCTTGAGTGCCATCAAGATGGGGTAGTTTTGACGCCTACAAAAGCAATGGAGAATGATGGAGGAGTAGTTGAAGATTGTCTCTTATTCAGTTGAAGTGGATACATCCCGTTTTCACTCTTGCCTGCCAGAAGATTTGCCCCAATCTTGGTGTCTTTCATAAAGAAATGAGAAGCAGTGAGTTCAAAATAGCAACTATTATCTAAACAAAATTTTTGTATAGACAAGAGGTTAGTTGTAGCAGAGGGACAATGGAGAATATTTTTAACAGCAAAGGTGGAATGTGCAGATTTAATGAGAGTAGAACTAGTATTGGTTATTGGAAGTCTAACGCAATTACCAACCACCATAGTTTGCCTTCCTTGAAATGGTTGCTTGTTAATCAGAAAGTCTTCTTCAACAGTAATGTGATTATTGGCCCCACTGTCAAGGTACCAGGTGGTGTCTTCAATGGTGGCGTTGGTTTGAGCAACCATGGTTACAAGTTGGGCAGGAGGGTGCTATCCTTGATAAGAGAAATCCATTCGATGGAAGCAGTCCAGGGCACTGTTGTTGCTTTTACCACAGATCTGGCAAGGAACTCGAGGAGTGGAGTTGTTTCCAGCAGTATGAGCAAGAGTAGAGCTGTTTGAGGGCTTCAGTTATACAGGAAGCTTCTGTTATATAATAGCCCAAGAGGAATATTTAGGAGAAGGTCCTTGAGGTCCATTAGAATGTCGGGAAGGTGGCTTCCCTGGTTTTGTGGACAGTAGAGCAAAGCTGTTGGTAACTGTGGAAACTTGTTGTTTGTGATGTAATAAGGTTTCATGGTTCAAAAGTTCTGCCTGGAAATCCTCAAATGAAAAAGCTTTGTCACGAATTACAAACGAGAAGGCAGTGACAAAGGATGTGTAGGAGGAGTTAAGTCCACCGATAACAAATGAAATAAGGTCCTCATCAGGAACGGGTTTACCAACAACAGCCAATTGATCAGCCTAGAGTTTGGTAGAGGTAAGGAAATTGGAACAAGATCCGTTTCCTTACTGTAAAGTCTGGAGTTGGCTCTTCAATCGAGCAATGCATGATGGAGAATGAGACGCAAAACGTTTTGCCAGAGCTAGCCAAACCTGTCGAGCAGTATTGAGTCCATAAACAGTTGACAACATTTCTCAGTAAGGGTAGCATTGATCCAACTAAGAAGGTATTGGTCTTTCTTGGTCCAAAGAACAAAGGCTGGATTTATTAATGAGTCAGTTCCATTAACAGAGGGAAGAAACTGGGGTGGGCAGGTTTTAGTTCCATCTACTATGTCGAGAAGATCATGGCTTCGAAGAATTGGTAAAAACTGTGGCAGCCACAGCAGGTAGTTGGTACCATCTAACTTGATGGAAATGAGCTGAGTAATATTGGGAAAAGAAAAAGTGGTGGAGAAAGTATTTGATTTAGCCATAGGGATAGTGTTTTCAGATTTATATGCGTGAGCAAGGGGCTCTGATACCATAAAAGAAAAGATAATATTGGGAAAATGTTCTTGTATATTATATTCAATAGGATGTGTATATATGCACATGATTGTAGAGACTTACAATGAAAGCAAATAAGTCACAGTAAAGGGAAATGAATAGAAATATCCCTAAATCAAGCTATGCAATATTCTGTACATTAAATCTAGGCAAGATGGCTGGGATATAATATGGAAATATGCCTAAACTGGGTCTGTAATGAGCACAAGATCTGTCATCTTGTGCATGAGATGTTGACGCCGGGTAGGATAGTGATTATCCTATTGGCTTGTTGTAGCAGATGATTCGCAAGAAAAGAACGATAGAAAACTCCCAAAAAAACTAGAAAAAATACTCTGAATTCAACTCAATATTATTAATAATGCAGAATGATCAAAACTAACCCACAAGTCGGGTTAAATAGCTGCGAAATACGAAATTATGGGAAAATTACCAAAAATGGCAAAATTCCAAAATTATACCAAAATAAAATATTAAGTAAAAGAAGTAAGTTGTCAAAAATGTGGCTCAATTCGAGTTTTCTAACATATGAAAAAAAGGAAACGAAATATTACCATAAATAGTAAAAAATAACTTAAAATTGAATTTTGGAAAGGAAAGCAGTGGATTTTGGGCTTGAAATTGACGTCCACCAAGCATAGCTCGGTGACCACGACGTGCGCGCTGAAGAGAGCTTTTCGGATTGGGGTCATAATAGCGATTCCAACAATCGTAGCCAAAGTTATGGCAAAATTACCAAAGACGCATCAAATTCCCCCAATTAAGGAAATAATGGTGATCACTTTCCATCTTTGCGCCGATCCGCCATCTCATGGTATCTCAGCACCGTCATCGTGTTATCTGACAAATCAGCTTTGTTATTGAAGCGACCCACACGTGGAATTGGAGCCAAATCAAGTACTCCGGATAGGTTCCAACCATAGACAATTTCAAAAAGACTTAGTCCAGTGGTTCTATTCCTCGACCGGTTATAAGCAAACTCTGCTTGAGGTAATGCCAAATCCCACTGCTTGGGTTTAGTCCCGGCTAAGCTTCTCAAAAGATTTCCCAAACTCTGATTCACCACCTCAGTCTGACCATCTGTTTGGGGGATGGTATGCGCTGCTAAAATTCAATTTCGTTCCAAGTTTCTCCCACAAACTCCTCCAGAAATGACTCATAAACTTA
>NW_019263883.1:230866-231616 GCF_002742605.1 Olea europaea var. sylvestris | reverse complement strand
ATCAAATTCCCCCAATTAAGGAAATAATGGTGATTCACTTTCCATCTTTGCGCCGATCCGCCATCTCATGGTATCTCAGCACCGTCATTGTGTTATCTAACAAATCAGCATCACTCGACTCGGATCCTCCTGCATCATATGTGCATGGGATTCGGCTGAAATTTGGAGGGCACAAGATCTGTCATCTTGTGCATGGAATCTGGTTAATGTGCATGGGATCCGGCTGTCATCTTGTGCATGGATTCTGGCTAGGATTTATGCATGGAATCTGGCTAGGATTCATCTCTAACAGTTAAGAATATAGCTGCTGATGTTGTCCTTACTGCTGAGAAGAAATGTTTCTTATTTGTCATGTCAATGGGGGAAGCCTATGTGAATAAAACAAGCCAAATTGATAGCTCAACAATTTGGCTTGTCTTGCTCGATTAGGTCATTTTGGCTATCAATTGTTGCAGCAAATTTCCATTCCTCGAAGAAGTTGGTGTGGAAGGCATACCAGCTCTAAAGAATGTTCATGAAGATGTAATTTGTCAACGTTGTCAATTTGGCAAATCACATCATCTTCCTTTAAAAAAGTCATCAAATCGCAGATCCACTATTTTTGAGCTAGTTCACACAGATTTGAAGGGACCAGTGAAAACACCAAGTTATAGTGGAAATCGCTTTGTCATGGTTTTGGTATATGACTTTTCAATGTATACTTGGGTAAAATTCTTGAAAGAAAAGAGTGAAGCATTATCAATGTTTGCC
>NW_019263883.1:229344-230703 GCF_002742605.1 Olea europaea var. sylvestris | reverse complement strand
TACACAAATTAAGTAGATAACCACTCAATTTATATATAATTAATTAAGAATAAAAGTCCGAAGAAGCGCCTAAAATGCATTTATCGAATATCACCAAACTTAAACTCTTGTTCGTCCCGAGCATGTCTATCTACTAAACACACAAAAAGAAGAAGAAGAAGAAGAAGAAGAAGAAGAAGAAGAAGAAATGTATAAGATAACTTTGTCGAACTTGCATCAAATGTTTAAATCGTTTGATACCTCACAAAAAGTTCAAACGTAAAGCAACTAAAACTAATTCTTACTTACTCCATGCTTTACCGACGTGTTTTGTGTGCATAGTCAATCAAATTATTATAAATTTTAAAATTGATCATATCCCGACCCTTAATAGTCAAACTTTTGTGGGATGCATATTTCCAAACTTGTTTTTCATTCACATTCCCAAGGCATTTATTCTAAGGTCGATCACACAACACTCTTTTCCTTTCCCGCTCAAATTTGGTCAGGTTTCACCAATTAAAGTCACCATCTTAATACATGATTATTCTTCTTAATTTCGAATGTTTCAACCTCCAAACTTCAACTAGGATAATAACTCTTACTAAAAGTCTAAATTTTAAATTAAGTACTCAAGGCTTAGTCAAACAGAAACAGTGCCTATAGTTGTTTTGTCACATCCAATGAATTCATTCACATCCAATGAATTCATTTTCTACTTTGACTATTTGATACGAAAGTGGAAATGAAGTTCGAATTTCAAGGTACAAACACTTAAAACATGTTTTTGGCCAATTCCATGGAAATCGAATTCTTATGATTTTGGTGATTTTTTCTTTTCCAACTTACGTGAAATTTGTTTGCCTTTCTACCTTTACTATCAAATGGACCCTAAAAAAGAAAAAGAAAGAAAGCAAAAGGAAAGAAAGAAAAGAAAAAAAAATATGGGGCCGGCTATGGCGTCCCAATGCACAGTATCAGTAAAGGTTGATATATATATATATAGAGAGAGAGAGAGAGAGAGAGAGAGAGAGAGAGAGAGAGAGAGAGAACCTAAAAATAACAAAAAAAATATTTAAAACTAAAAGTTTTTCAACTAAAAAAATAATCAAATGTGAATACATCCATAACAAGGATTAGAAAAATGGGTTACTTCTGATTAGTTCTTGATTTATTATCTCAAGCTCAATTTTGAGCAATGATTTTTCATGGAATTTTAAATAAAGTTTTAGAGGTCTTACTTGGCTTGCGTAGATTGTTGTTACATCATATTTCACTTGCCTAAATTTCCCAATTCGAACTTAACTAATAATACTTTGATCTCTTCACCGACTTTAATCTCAAAATCAATGAAGCTGAAGGTTTGCATGCTAGCCTCAT
>NW_019263883.1:224888-227769 GCF_002742605.1 Olea europaea var. sylvestris | reverse complement strand
TTTTTTTTTTCAATTTTAAATAAACTAAAACAAGTAGAAGTGATTTTTTTAGTGATGGTTTAAATGTTAGAATTCATGAGTTCATCACAGTTATCCCGTTAATTTCAATCACAATTTTTTTACAATTGATTATTTTTACCAGATCTAATTTTTCTAATGTATTCAATTTACCACTCTCGAATTCTCATTGAGTCTATTTAACTAATTCTATTCCATATCTCTATTTGAATCAATTTTAGTTAATGTGATTATGTTCTAAGAATTCTTGTAACCATCCCAATAATTAGCATAAGTATCTTTACGTTTTATATTAGTTATTGGCTTTTATTACGTGGCCTAAACAAATAATTTGCATATCTACGAATCAATGAATTAGTGGCCAATTAGTAAAATCAATTCACAAAATCAATTTGAGATTTAAAATATTTTAATTAAAAATAAAGTTTATCACTAGGTTACAATCATTCATCTCAACTAAATACTTAATTACATATCATGGGAGAATAAAAATACAAGAAGAAATTAAAGTACATAATCGGGTATTAAGGAAAAACGAGAAAAAGATAAAGATCTTGCACCAAGATTCCGCCTTTTTATTGTAAAAATTCTTGAAATCCTAGCTCCTTGATTGATTTTTTTGATTTTCCCCTCCTTTTAGTTTGAATAATATATGTATAACGAATTCCCAAGGCTTGGCTTGAATGTATGTGCATAATGAAACTCCATAGACCCTCTAAAATTATTGGACTAAGGTATGTATTTATAGAACGAGATTTAGGTAAGATCCTTGTTCAAATTGATTTTCACAAAATAATTCACATTAGTTTCTACCAAAGAGTTTAAAAAATAAAAGGAAATAAATTTCTTTTTCAATTGGACTCATTTTCTCATATGACTTTAGTCCTTCATCTTCCATTATTTTGCATTTAAGTCCTCTTCATGCCAAAATCATAATAGTTGACCTAAGATAAGTTTCAAAGTTTGTCGTTTAATCCTCAAACTTTTCAAATGTTGAATTTAACCCCTGAAACTTATGATTTTTTTACCCAATGCTACATTAATATTTCCAATTGATCTCTTGCAATTCGGTTAATCTTCAATTGCTTCAAATCAACTCCAATTAAGCTCCAAATAGACTATTTTCATTTAAAATGTATCGAAGTTGGGATTTTCCTACAATTAACATAATTTACACAAATTAAGTAGATAATCACTCAATTTATATATAATTAATTAAGAATGGAAGTCCAAATAAGCGCATAAAATATACTTATCAATTTTATATGACTTAAAGCCAAATGTAAATTATTTTCGGGTATTTGGTTCAATTTGTTATGTTCATATTTCAAAATCTAACCGGACTAAGCTTGATTCGAAAGCAAAGAAGTGTATTTTTGTTGGCTATGATTCATGTAGGAAAGGGTTGAGGTTCATAGATCCAAAAACAAAGAAGTTTCTCACTACTAGAGATGTGTTCAACGAAGTGTCGTGTCATTATTTTGCACAAAAAATTCCATTCAACAAGCTACTCTTGATGGCTGTTTCCGCAAATAACATAGAGGTTTCAAAAAACAATGAATGTCTAGCTCCAAACACCTCAAATTCAGGTGATGGTGAACAACAAGCTAAAAGGAGGTTTACAAGGGAGAAAGATGGCAATATTACCTCAAAGATTATGATGTGCAGCTCAATCATAGCACTATTATTATAAAGTGCGGGCAAAATTCTTTTGATGTGTTCATATCCTTTACATGTTCTAACAATTCTTTCTTGATTGTTGTCTTTATGACAAAAATAGCCATGCTAACTTTGATTATCTACTTTTATAGAGCCACGATTTTGTTTAGCAGTATTATCTACTTTTATAGTTCACTTCCGTCAACTACTTTCCTGTAGATCTTGTCCTTAGAGATAAAACTCTATATATGTAAATTTGTCATGTGGTATAATTTTTGGTTATTGAGCTTTTTCATTTGGTCTATGCCTTTTAGGTTTTCTATCGTGATTTAATTTACCTCTTTGTAATCAAGCTTTATAGAAGCTTCATAATTTCCTTTGTACATGAACCCCAAAAGCTCAAAAATTCATCTATGATTGCTACTCTCTAATATCAAATTGTTAAATTTAAATATTAAAGAAACAATTTAATTAATGAAAATTTGTGTAATATTTTGTTACAAAAACATACTCTCTTTCTCATCAAACACCAATATAGGCCATCTCACTATCTACATCACTCACTCCACTTTGCTGCAAGTCTACAAGTTCAATCTCTGTCTATCACACCACTCAACCACGTAGGCATGCATGAATGCGCTGCCTCTTTTTTTCTACTTTGATGATTTGTTCACTTCTATCAGCTTTTGCCTTCTAGTTTGTGGGCACCTAGAACTAAAGTCTGAAATGAGATATGCTAAAGATCAATGCGGGCATATGCCCACACTGGACCCTTCATAGCTCCGCCCCTTTACTTCATGTTCTTCAGAAGGAGCATCAGATAAAGCAGAACCAGCAAGTTATGAAGACGCCAGAGATCGTCCAGAATGGGGAGCAGTTGTGCAAGAAAAAATTGAAGCTTTAAACGAAAATCAAACATGGGAACTAGTGTCAAAACCAAAGAATTGTGAGCCCGTTACTTGCAAATGGGTTTATTGTTTAAAGAAAAATTCAGATCGGACTATCAATAGATGCAAAGCCCGACTTGATGTATGCAATTTTTCCCAAAGCTATGGATTAGATTATGAGGAGGCGTTCAATCCGGTTCCAAAAATGGTAACAGTAGAGGCCCAAAAAATCCAAATTAGCCTATTTTTCAAACCCTAGCAAGAAAATACACTTCTACCAAAAACACACACTAAGCCGGCGACCCCAAAATAAGCCG
>NW_019263883.1:205029-221165 GCF_002742605.1 Olea europaea var. sylvestris | reverse complement strand
ACATAGCATCACACACATGATAGATTCTATCGCTGAAGCATAAGGAATCTTATCCATGCTATTTCTTTCATCATGTGTTTTAGAACACATATCTTTTGAGAGGTAAATCCCATGTAACATAGGACACAAACCTCTTTTGGACTCTTCCATGTTAAATCTTCTTAAGATTTTGTCTATGTACAAAGATTGGGATAAGCCAAGCAATCTTTTAGATCTATCTCTATAGATCTTGATTCCTAAGATATATGCTGCTTCTTCCATATCTTTAATGGAGAAATTTTTTGACAATCATAATTTTACCGATTGAAGTATTGGGATGTCGTTTCCCATTAGTAATATGTTATCGATGTATAATATTAGGAATATGACCGCGTTCTCACTTGTCTTTTTGTAAATACACGATTCATCTTCATTTTTGATAAAATCAATTTTTTTGATTGTCTCATCAAAATGAAGATTTCAGCTCCTAGAGGCTTGCTTTAATCCATAAATGGATCGATTAAGCTTGCATACCTTGTTGGCTTCTTTGGATTCAAAACCTTCTGACTATATCATGTACACCTCCTCTTGTAAGTTTCCATTAAGGAAAGTAGTTTTGACATCCATTTGCCATATCTCATAATCATAGTATGTAGCTATTGCAAGCAAAATCCAAATGGATTTCAGCATGGCTATAGGGGAAAAGGTTTATCAGAGTCTCCTTATCTTTGTGTGTAACCTTTTGCTACTAGTCTTACTTTGTATGTATGGACGTTTCCATCCACATCGACCTTTTTCTTGTAAACTCATTTACAACTTATGGCTCTTCTCCACCAGGAACG
The DNA here is from genome assembly GCF_002742605.1 of Olea europaea var. sylvestris. Lineage (NCBI taxonomy): Eukaryota > Viridiplantae > Streptophyta > Magnoliopsida > Lamiales > Oleaceae > Olea > Olea europaea. The sequence goes on along the minus strand of NW_019263883.1, from coordinate 220,344 downwards.
TTGACCAAGGTCCAAACCTTGTTATCATATATCGAGTTCAATTCGGATTCCATGGCCTCTTGCCATCTCTTCGAGTCAACACTTGACTTCACTTCTACATAACTTGTAGGTTCATCATTCTCGACTAATAATACTTGATTAGTAATTGTGAATTTGTACCTTCTGGGAGGTTGAATGATCCTACTTGATCTACGCTAAGCTGGAGTATCCTCAGAAGTCTCTACATCCTGATCAAGAGTCTATCCATCAACAAGTGTGGGATCAGACTCAGGTTCATCTAATGGGTCAACAGTATCTGTGGATTCTTGAACTTCTTCAAGTTTTATCTTGCTCCCACTACCTTCTCATAGAATAAACTATTTCTCTATGAATATTACATATCTTGAGATGAACACCTTCTTCTTAACGGGATTATAGAATTAACATCCAACTGTCTCTTTTGGATATCACACAAATATGTATTTATCATATTTAGCTTCAAGCTTATCCGATTCATTTCGCTTCACATAAGTGTCAAAGTCCCAAATTTTCATGTGAGATAAGTTGGGTCTTTTTCCTCTCCATAACTCGTATGGAGTTTTGTCGATCGATTTAAATGTGACACTATTTAGTATGTAGCACGCAGCAATTAGTGCATGACCCCAAAATAATTTTGCGATGTTTGCATGGCTCATCATTGATCGTACCATGTCTAACAATGTGCGATTTCTCCGTTCAGATACACCATTATGTTGCGGTGTATATGACGGAGTCCACTGCCAGAGAATTCCATTCTCTTTTAGATAATCTAAAAATTCTCCCTTTAAATATTCTCCACCTCGATCTGATCTCAGCGTGAGAATATTTTTACTTGTCTATTTCTTTGCTTCAAGTTTGAATTCCTTGGACTTTTCAAGTGCCTCATGCTTGAATTTCATCAGATATACATAACCATATCTGAATGATTATCAGTAAATTTGATGAAGTAAGAGAAACTACCTCTAGCGGTGATTGACATGGGTCTACATACATCAGTATGTATTAGTCCCAATAGTTCTGCAGCTCTTTCTCCTTTTCCAGTAAAAGAAAATTTGGTCATTTTACCTAATAGGCATGACTCACATTTGTCAAATGATTCAAAATCAGTTGACCCCAAGTATCTATCTTTATGTAACTTGAAAATGCATTTGTCGTTGATATGACCTAGTTTGCAATGCCAGAGATGTATTATTTAGATTATCACTTTTATACCTTTCATTTTCTATACTCATAATAGATGACTCAGTATCAAGAATATAAATTCCATTTTGCAACACACCACAACTATAAAAGATCCCATCTTTATAAAACGAACAACGATTGTTCTTAACATTAATTGAGAAACCATTTATGTCCAAACATGAGATAGAAATAATGTTTTTAGTAATGGTGGAAATAAAATAGCAAATTTCTAATTCTAATACTAAGCCCGACGGCAATGGTAAAAAGTATGTCTCGACAACTAATGCAGCAACTCTTGCTTCATTCCCCATGTGTTGGTCAACTTCTCTTTTCTGCAATGGTCTACTTCTATTTAGTCCCTGCATATTTATACAAATATGAGATCCACATCCGGTATCTAATACCCAAGAAGTTGATGAAGTAGACATGTTAACCTCGATAACAAAAATACCTGAAGTAAAAGTTTTAGAAGACTTCTTTCCCTTCAAACTTGCGAGATAAGCCTTGCAGTTCCTCCTACAATGATCTTTCACTCCACAGTGATAGTACGGGTCATCAGATTTGGTATTGTCCTTACCTGTTTTCACTGCTTATTGCCCTTAGCCTTCTTGGATGTTTTCTTAACACTTCCTTTGATTTTTCTCTTAGTGCCATTGGAGGATTGAATGGCTAAGACATGCCCAGTACTAGCCTTGACATTGGGCTCCACAACTTTAAGGTTATGAAGCAACTCAAAGAGTGTGCATTCGATCTTATTCATATTGAAGTTCATGATGAACTGTGAATAACTATTTGACAAAGATTGTAGAACCAAGTCAATACTTAGTTCATGATTCATTATAAAACCCTATTGAGCCAATTTCTCAATGAAACCAATCATCTTCAGTACATGGGCACTGACTGAAGATCCTTCCGCTATTTTGCACCGGTATAGTTGTTTGGAGGTTCATATCTCTCCACAAGAGATTGTTCATCATACAACTCCTTGTGATGAAAAATCATAGTGTAAGCATCCATATCCTCATGTTGCTTCTACAACTCTGGTGACATAGCTGCAAGCATTACACATGCTGCAGTGTTATCGTCATTACTGTGTTTGTTATAAGTAGCCACCTCTTCCTCAGTGGAATTTCAGTAGGTACCTCTGGAAGGGGCTACTCAAGGACATACTCAATTTTTTCATGCTTGAGAACGATTCTCAATTTGTGATGTCAATCAAGAAAATTTGGTCCGGTTAATTTGTTGGCATCCAGTATGCCTCTCAAATTCATATGATTACTCATGATTCAAAAATTATAAATGACGAAAAATAAAGAATTAATATGTATTGTAATGCATTGCACAAATTTAATATGGACTTTAATTAAAAGTGCTCTTACTGTTTAAAATAAATTCATGATCCTCATACATAAATTATTGGAATCCACATTTGATTCCGTAGGTTGGGATCCTATCTGTTATATCAAAATCTTGAGTGTACTTAACAAACCTTAATAAAATAGTTGGGTAGATATTATTATCAATTGTATCTCCATACAATTTCCTGATAATTAAGTTGACAACTATTTATTTTCACACATCTTATGTGTTAGCTTAACATGCATTTGAAACTTATCTACTTGAGTGTACTCAACAAAAGATAAATTTTAGTTAAGTCAAACCCATCATTCAGAAATATCAAATATTTCATAGTGTTAAGCATATTCCTAATAGACCAACCTTGAGTGTACTAAACAAGTTGGCATGCAGGCCAAAATGAAATTGGACTCGTAGGCCCATAATAATAATAACAACAACGGATTCGCAAGTCCAAAAATAATAAAGAGCTCGCAGACCCATAGCAACAATAATAATAACGGATTCGCATGTCTAAAACAATTAAGAGCTCGCAGATCCATAAAACAACAAGAATTAAATCAACCATTCAACACAACCACATGGTCGAGTCCATAATCATCCATTAATAAACATTCGTCACATAAATGTTTCCTATATAATATCTAATATTATATGCAATGTCTCAAGAATCTAGCAATTATAGTCGTTAAAAATTATTAAAATAAATGGATAAAGATAATTAAATAAATAATTAATAATATTAATGAATTAACTTAATTGGTGGGCATATTTAATTAAAATCAAATTTTAATTAAATCCTGAATTAGAGTCCAACTCTAATTCCATGAACGTTGGGCGAAATAATTTAGTTAAAATCAAATTTTAATTATTATTAAATTAGAGTCATACTCTAATTTTAATATGTATTGGGAAAATTATTAATTAAAATCAAATTTTAATTAACATTGGATTAGAGTCAAACTCTAATAAAATTGAATTAATTTTTAATTTAGGATAATATTCCTAAATAAAATAAAATTCAATTAGGAGTCAAAATTTAACATTTAAGTTAAAATCTTATTTTAATGAAAATATAAAAAGGTCGTCAATTATAAATAAAATTTAATTTGGGTCAAAATTAGAATTATAGGCCAAACCAATTTAAAATACAATTTTAAAACCATTTTAAAATTCAAATTAAAAACACTTGAAAATTACAACTAGACCCAAGTTATAAATTTATAGCTAGTCCTTTCAATTTCGAAATTGCATGACTGGCCCTGAATTTAATATTGCAAAATGACCCCAAACTGAATTGCACACAAGGGCTCAAAACTCTTGAAATTACAACATGAGCGTTCGTCCCCAACTTGACTGTGAAAACCCTAATATATATATATATATATATATATATTTTATTTTGTCATTCATGTTGCTGTTGTCGGCGCCGTCCAACAACACAACCAGCTCGTCGCCTCACTACCCCTTTTTACTATAGCTACTGCTGCTAGCGTGCTATTGTGGCGCGGGTCGCCGTCGCCTCCTCTGCCAACGATCTAAATTTTTTTTAAACCAATTTTGAAGATAAAATAAATTCAATAATTGCTAGATCCAAGAAAGACATAGATATTCAACTTTTGATTTAATCAATATATAAATCAATTCCTAACAAACACAGAGTTGGCTTTGATACCACTGTTGGGAATTTACTCATCATGCACAGTGAAAATAAAACGAATTTCAATTCCCATCAGGATTCATTTTTGTGTTTAGATAGGAATTGTGATAAAAGTTGTACCTTTTTCTAGATCTGCAAACTCCGTTGCTTTATCTTTGTTTCAGCAACTTGGATCTACCTCCCACAACTGTCCAATTGTTCGGCCTCCAATAAATTTAACAGAGAGAATAGATTGCAGCCACGTGGTTTTCTCTTCTCGTGCTAGCAAGAATTATGAGAAATCTCTTCAAATTGAAAACCCTAGCCACATATTTATATTAGCTCAAACGGGCTTGGCCTGACCCGGTCCAATGTTTAATTAGCGTATTTAATTAAATTTGATTTGTGAATTAATTAATCCAATTAATTAATTTGGTTCTATAAATAACCAACTCAATTAATTAATTTATCCACGCTTGTTAATTAATCAATCGATAAATTACAATCTTCCAATTCTCTTTTGTGTGTGACCTTTAATATTCTCGATCACAATGCTTAATAACGTGAAATATTATTTTGATCTAATCAAAATTGATAAATTAAAACACTCTTTTAAGTTATCACCAATTCACACTTGCCGTCCCAGATTGACATGAAGCAATGTGTCAGGGCAATACATGTGATGAAAAATGTCACGTGGTATGACAGAACCAAACGTGTTTGTTTACAACGAAACTATAATCCATTCGTTAATATGATTCGATCAATTACGAGATATGGAACTCTGTCAATCTCGATTATTGATCATATCTTACATTTAACTATTAAGTCAATATACGTCGAAATCTCCTTTTCGACTTCTGAGTACACATTGGACAAGGATTTCGTTATCGACTTAATTGAATGAAATGCAAATCATAATTTCTTACTATCTAAGAGTGACGAATCATCTATTGGTCATTCACAACCTTCATATGATTCTTGACATACCCGAACGATGTCGTATTAGTGGCCCTTGGCATAGCAACATCCAACACCGTCAAAGTATGACTGTCCTCATAGAAGGTACTATGATGACCTCGAGTTATTTCACTACTGAACATTAGATATTAACAATTAACACTCAAATAGTTATCCATGTGAAATTTTTTAGTGGGTGTCCAATGTTTTGTTCTATAACAAAATATCCATGTGTTCATTTAAGTGTCTCCACACTTTGGCTTGTGAGACCAGCTACTTACTTCAAAAGTAAGAAATGCCACATGCGATGGTCTATCCGTAATAACGATATCCGTATCTTGTTATTACTTACGACCATGGATTATTCAAGATCCAATCATATGTAATTTGCATCTAACAATCATAACTCTTTGTGATTAATAAATTACTTAAACTGGAATCTTCGGACTCTATTATTTAATATTATTTATCATAATATTAATTTAAATAAATAACAGATTTTGCAAAAAATAAATGCATTAAATATATTAAAAGTTTTTACAACCTAAATCGATTGGATTTAGAGTATAACACTTACACCCTTAGCATCTTAAAGGTTTTATCTTTATTTTTAATGTGGCATTTTTGTATTTCCAGTTTTTCGTTGTTGCCTTCTTTTCATCCAAAGTCCATTATTTTCATTTTTTCGAACTTATAAATTCGTAACTAGATTTTTTTTTTCTGTTTCTAATGTTTTCTTTCCAATCTTTTTCTATATTTAGACTAAAGCTAATATATATTATATAGCAATAAATTATATGAATTAGCCCCTACTGATCGTATTTCTCCCGAGTATTCATTAGTGAGTGTTTGGTATATGGCGGCTGGAAAGAAAGACGACCTCACTTCCTAAGATACTTCCTTAAGCCAAATATGGATAGTTAGAAACACGAACTTTTTGGAACTAAAAATTTAAAATAGTCAATGTATCGCGTACAATACAATTTAGTTCCCCCTTAAAACCAGCCAATTTGAAAAGTGAGGCGAGCTAGCCGATCCTAAGAGGATGTACTCTATTACATTATAAAGTAATGTTATTTACAATCGCTCACTGTTATAGCCACATCAAATCATTGATCCTCACATATATGCCACGTAGGAGAAATGCGATAGCAAGTGATTGCAAATATTATTATTTTACATTATATATTATTGACTTATAGAACTAATCTACTGTCTATAGTGGGTAGGAGATATGTTGTTCATCGATGATGTGACAATATTGTGGTATTGCCACATCATCGGTAGGGTATAAAATACTTGCCACATCATTGGTGGGCCTATCAATTCTGTATTGACATAATTTCCATATAATGATTTCAAAAATTTATAACATTGTTTATTATGCACTTTATAGCTTATCTATATTAATCAACTTTCATAAGTTATATACTTTTTCTAGTTTTCGTGAAGCTTGAGTATCATTACATGGCTAATATGTAATTGTATTCTAATTTAAAAATACCACATCGAGTTTGATAATTAATTCCAGTTTCTAAATTCATATTCTATCGAGTAGAAAGCTAAAAATTAAAACAATAACATAACAAAATAAAAAATAAAAAATAAAAAATAAAAAAATCTAACAAATATGAAACAAAGAATACAAGATAACTTGGATTCAAACCAAGTTCTCTTACTTCCCAACCAGTTTACAAGCACAATGATTGGAACCTTTCAGTCGAGAATTTACCTATCAAGTTTAGATCCCATGTCGAAAACCATACCCTTCAAATCACCCAATATATTGCTGAAGTCTAAAAGGGCATCATCTTGCTTTGCCTTCTCAAACTGGTATCAAATCCATATTAATAATCACGATAAAACTAGACAATGGACATGTAGTATATTGTATTATTGTTGTCAAACAATGTTATTAAACATGTTGAAACACAACAATAAGTTAAAGTCTACTATTTTAAGTATTAATAGACAATTCAAAAAATAGCAGAGAGTGCATAAAAAGGCTAGTACCATATCTAACTAATTCACATTGGCAACTGTAAACATAAAGGAAATTAGGCAGGACTTAACAGTAGAAATGGGTCCACATAAAGAAAATTAAACCCCTATTATAACCAGAATTCTGAATCAATATGAAAGAAACTTGAACACCATAATTCTCCAGAACTCACCTACAAAATGAAGTTTTTATACTTCCGAGTGAATCATGGAAATCAAACAACAAAACATTTTCAAATACATCTACTTTCATCTAACAATTTACACAAATACATTTACGAATTACACTCTTAAACCAAAATCGCCTATGCTTTTGCTTATATTTTTACATTGATAGGTTACAAATAAATAGAATAAGAAAAAACTATTTTTAGCTATATAATCTATTTTTGGCTACTGTGGGTGGAATCATGAGAGGAATTCCATATTTTGTTCCTAAATTGATTCTAACAGCTCACGCCAACACTCCCACTCAAATTGATGTATATAGATCTTTGATGCACAACTTGTCAAGTGAGCTTAAGAATTCTTTGCTAGATACCGCTTTTGTGAGTATGTCTGCTAGATGGTCTTCAGATTTCACAAATGGGAATCGAATTACTTATTCCTCCAAATTCTCCTTGATGAAATGTCAATCCACCTCCATATGTTTTGTGCGATCATGCTGAACTAGGTCATGTGAGATAGCAATTGCGGCCTTGTTGTCACAAAAAAGGTTAATCTCAAGTGTTGGAGCAAAACCTATCTCAGTAAGTAGCTTCCTGATCCAGAGAAGCTCACAAAGTCCCTTTGTCATTCCTCGAAACTCGGCTTCTGCACTTGATAGTGCCACTACTTTCTGCTTCTTACTTCTCCATGCAACGAGATTCCCCCCAACAAACATAAGGTATCCTGAAGTAGATTTTCTGTCTAAAATATTTCCACCCCAATCTGCATTTGTGTAGCCATGCACTTTGAGATGAATTATTCTTTGAGAACATAAGTCCTTTACCAGGTGAGGACTTTTAAGTACCTAAGTATTCGAATCACTGCCTCCATATGCTCTTCGCTAGGTCTATGCATGAATTGACTCACTGCATATGCAGTATCTGGGTGAGTATGTGAGAGATAAATAAGTTTTCCCACCAACCTTTGGTATCTTTCTTTATCTGTTGGTACCTGATCTGGATACTCTCCAAGTTTGTGATTCTGGATAGTTGGAGTATGTGTTGGTTTACATTCCAACATGCCTACTTCAGTAAGTAAATCCAACACATACTTTCTTTGAGATAAAAATATACCTTGTTTTGATCTGGCTACTTCTATCCTAGAAAATATTTGAGCCCTCCGAAATTTTTCATCTCGAATTCAGTTGCCCGTTGTCTCTGAATTTGGGACATCTCTTCCTTATCGTCTCCTGTGATAATCATGTCATCTACATAGATTATAAAGCAATTATCTTGTCACCTTTATGCTTTAAGAATAGTGTATGATCTGGATTACTTTGCTGGAACCCATACTTCTTCATCGCTAAACTAAATCGCCCAAACCATACTCGAGGTGATTGTTTCAATCCATACAATGATCGTAGTAATTTGGATACTACTTTGGTTTCTGAGGATGCTATGTAGCCTGGAGGAATGGCCATGTATACTTCTTCTTCGAGATCACCGTGAAGGAATACATTTTTTTACATCAAATTGATGTAGAGGCCAGTCCAAGTTAGCTGCGAGAGATAATAGTACTCTAACAGTATTCAGTTTAGCAACAGGTGAGAAAGTTTCTTGGTAATCAACTTCATATGTTTGTGTAAAGCCTTTTGCCACCAATCTTACTTTGTACCGTTCAATAGAGCCATCTGCCTTGTGTTTGATGGAAAATACCCATTTACACCCTACCGTTTTCTTTCCTTCAGGTAATGGCACAAGAATCCATATGTCATTTTTCAATAATGCTTCCATTTCTTCTTTCATTGCTTGAGGCCATATTTGATCAGATAAAGCTTCTTGAACTCCAGTCGGAACATGATTTGAAGAGAGTACATGTGCAAAAGCTCTAAGAGGTTTGGATAGCTTCATGGTGGACATGTAGTTGGCAATTGGATATCTTGGCCTTCGTTCCTCCACATCTGGAGAATATCTACTTGGTGGATTACCACAATTATGCCTTAGAGGTAATATATAACCAGCAAGAGTATCCAAATCATTTAGAAATGTATGAAGATTGCTTACCTCAGAGATATTCTCAAGAGATGGGTCTGTAGGTACTTGAGGAGAAGAGGGGCCTGGTTCAACTTCCAAAGGTGTAATGTTATTATCTGAAGATGTAGTGTCATTTTCAAAAAAAGCATTCATATCAGTTGTCAGCTCCGGCCTTGGGGAGTTCGATTCAACTGCTTCACTTGACCCTATATCAGAGTTTAGCTACTCAATGTGTAGCCAATTTTGGTCTTCATTTCATTTCTCCCCCTGAAGAGAAGAATTGGTACCGAAAGAAAAATAGGGATCGGATTCCAAAAACATGACATCCATTGTCACATAAAGATGTTTTTTCACAGGGTCATAACAACGGTAGCCTTTTTGGTGAACTTCATATCCCAAAAATAAACATTTGAGAGCACAAAGGTCAAGTTTTGTCCGTTGGTTCTTATGAAGATGTATATAGACCACACAACCAAATACTCGAAGAGGGAGCATTAGGACTGTAGGTAGAGGAACATAGGGTGCTAGGACCTGGAGAGGAGTATTAAAGTTTAAGATTTTTGATGGCATTTGATTTAGTAGGTGTACAGCAGTGGATACCGCATCAGGCCAGTATCGATGAGGTACATGAGTACCATGTAACAAGGTCCGGGCATTTTCAAGAATATGGCAGTTCTTCCGCTCAGCAAATCCATTTTGCTGAGGTGTCAGGGGGCAAGATGTCTCATGAATGAGGCCGCGTTGCTTGAAGTAGGTGCAGAAGCACTGATTGACAATTCACCACCATTATCAGATCAACGGACTTGGATCTTAGCAAAAAATTGTGTTTGAACCATAGTACGGAACGAATGAAATATTTGTAGCACTTCATCCTTAGTTTTCATTAAGCAAGCCAAGTCATGCAAGTGCAGTCATCAACAAAAATAGTAAACCAACGAACCCCAGATCCAACAGAAATAGGAGAAGGACCCTAAACATCAGAATAAATTAAAGCAAAGGAAATACTACTTTTATTCATGCTCAAAGGATATGAGTTGCGATGACTTTTGGCAACAATGTAAGTATCGCATTTTAAACTAGAAGTATCCATATTCGAACACAAATCAAGCAATAAATGTTTCAAATAACCAAATGATGGATGTCCCAAGCGACGATGCCAGAGCCAAATCTGTCGTTCTCCAGCATCACCCTGAACAAGATGTGTACTTCCTATGCTAAAATCTTCCAAATGGTATAATCTTATTCTCCTAGTACCACGTCCAATTATCTCCTTCGTGAGAATATCCTGAAGAAGGCAAAAAGTAGGGTAAATTAGCACTGCACAATTTAATTCTTTAGTAGCTTGACTAGTAGATAACAATTTATGGGGAAGTGATGGCACAAGCAATATATTAGATAATTGAAGAGAGGGAGACAAAGTCATAGAACCAGCCCCTGTGACTGGGGAAAGAGTCTCATTTGCATTTGCAACAATAGTGCGTCGTGATTTTTGAGTAAAATTTGCAGCATCAAAGGTCATGTGGTCAGTGGTCTCGGTGTCAAGTGGCCAACCACGATGTTTATTATCTTCCTGAAAAGAGGAAATAAATGAAGAGCCAAATGTACCTAAGTCAGAGTTAGGACCTCCATCTGTTGACAATTCAGCTTAGGGAATTAAAGATAGTGGAGAGTGAATTGTCACCACAGCTGTCTTCCCTGTGCTTACAACTGCACCTGGTCGTTTCTTCTTAGCCTACAATTCATGCCACTAGTCGGGGTATCCATGGAGTTTGAAGCAATTATCACGGGTGTACTTTTGATTACCACAGTAAGAACATTTTTCCCCTTCAATAGTGCTGCGAATTTTGGAACCAACGGTCAATTTTCCTGTTCCTTGAGATGATGTGCCAGTAAAGGTAGGAACACCAGAACCCAGCTATAACCTTTTTGTGACCAGAACCGCACCAGAAATAGTGGCAGGGTCGGTGGTCATGACAGCCTGTCGGAGTGCTTTTTGGCGAACCTGTGCATATGCTTGTTCAATGGTTGGAAATAGTTTCATCTGGAGAACATCACCTCTCACACTATCCAGTCAGTCATCAACTCCATCCAATAATTTGTATACTCGTTCTTCTTGGACCAGAGAGTTATATTTGTTGATGTCAGTAGCACATATTATTGGATTGGGGCGACAGAAGTCAATTTCTCGCCAAAGTCCTTGCAGTTCGGAGTGGTATTTCTCAAGGGAGTCATTGCCTTGTTTCAGTCGAGACACTTGTCATCGAAGGATTGTCATCAAAAAATGTAGTAACAATGGCATCCCAAACTGATTTGGCAGTAGGAAATCTAATGAAATTACCAATGAGTGTTGGATCCATGGAGTTTATCAGCCAACCTTTGACGATGGCATCTTTGGTGCGCCACTTTCGAAAAGAGGGATCAGTTAGAGAGGGTTGAGGAAAATCACCGTTGATAAAACCCAGTTTGTCTTTGCCGGAGATGTATATCTCGACAACCTGGGACCATAGAGCGTAGTTGGAACCATCCAACTTGACACCAATCTGGCCGATTGTAGTTTCATGGGTCATGGTTGGGATCTAGGCTTTGGTTAAAAATTTTATCATTTTTGTGGTAATTATATTTGTGAGAAGGGTGTCAGGATCACCATGAGAGTCACCAGATTTTTCTTCAGTTCTGATGTCCTCCGTGGTTGAAAAAATTGAAGCTTTGGCTAGAAGGTGGTGGTAATGGTAGAACCCCAGAAAACGTGCTGCTCCGACCATGTGATCTTTTTCCATTTTATTGCTTATATTTTTACATTGATTGGTTACAAATAAATAGAATAAGAAAGAACTATTTTTAGCTATATAATCTATTTTTGGCTATTGTGGGTAGAATCATGAGAGGAATTCCATAATTTGTTCCTAAATTGATTCTAACAGCTCACGCCAACAGTTGGGAAGGGAAGTTGTCTATCATGTGAACTTCCCACAAATGAAATTAGTAACGTCATTTACACAAAGTTCAATTGGGAACTTAGCAATGTTTGTATCCATAAATCTGTTGCTCAATTATCTGGTCATTAGTTGGAGGCGAAACTTCGTTGTTTAGCTAACTTTTCGATGTACTTGAGTTCGATGTCACCTATAAAACATGGGGAAAAAACATTCACATTCATTATGTGTAGAAGTTCTACAAAAGTAAAAAAATAAAATAAAACATAAAGTTTTTATACTTTACGACAACATCTTTTTTTCTTCGAATTAGTTTCTAGATGTCCTTTCCGACAAATTTTTTAGGAGCTTCCTTGCTCTTCGTATATTTCGGGTTGAATATGATTCCCCTAGCACGCTTTCCTGATTTATCAATACTTTGGGAGCCCATAATTGTTGAATGCAACATCGATGTATCTATTGCTTGGAATTCAATCCACTCCATAATTCCGTTGGATCGAGATTCGTCGTGTGCTACCAAGTCAGCTAACTTCGTAACTACATTGCACATTTGCTCATATCTAACCTGGTCTGGAGTACTAATCCAACCGTCATAATTGATCAGAATCCTCGTATACAGTCTGTTGACATCTTTCCTCCATCTACGCAGTATGTACTTCTCGGGAATTAATTTCACTTGATTCAGAATCAAAACTGTGATCACGTGCTTGCAAACAATTCCTCTAAACTCAAATATGTGATAGTTGCACTCGTATTCACACTCTTTACACAGGCGCACTTTAAAAATAGTTGTCTTTGTGTAGTCATTGATTGTCCTCATGTACATCATACGTAGTATGCATGTACGAATCATGAGCGCATACCTTCTAGCAATGTTTTGAAAATCGACCCGACCATCGACTCTGAAAAGAAAAAGGGTCAAGGGTCAAAGGGTTGAATCGGGGTCGAGCCATTGGTAATAAATAAATAAATTATATACCACAAAATTGACAAAATTAAGTTAATTTTTAAACTTAATTAATATGTATAGACAAAAGTACCAAGCCACCAACTAATGATTAAATTTGGGTACAATTAATTTTTATTGTCATATGGTGAATTATTTAATATTTTTATAGTAGTTTATTGTGCCAATGTAATAAAATTAAATGAAAGATCACGTAAAATGTATTGAAAATGGAAAAATAATTTAAAGAGATAAATAATTTACACCAAGATGATTATGTCATTTTAAAAAAAAATAAAAGTACTAATTTCTAATTTATTCAACTTTTAATCTTTTATAATAGAAACATTATTTACAACTTACAAGAATGGACAGGAGTGGAATTTTTATAGTCAATTTACTGTACACACTCTAAATTCCAAATCCCACATCGGAATCTCAATATAAAAGTTTTGATTTTGAATACTATAAATATATGGCAAACTAGAAGTCAAATTTGTCTTGGGCTTCATAATGCTTTAAATGTGTGGGATGGAAAGATGAAAACAAAAATTATTAAATCAAAACATATCAAATCTGAAAAAATCGGGAAAGTCGGTTCTAAGCCTACGGTTAAGTGGGTTAAATGGTCTGGATTACTGGTTTTTTACCGGTTTGGAAATTAATGGGTTTTGGGCATTAACTGGATCGAATTTTGGACCGGTTCTTGATTTTTTTGATTGAACCGGTCGGTCCGGTCCGATTTTTAAAACATTGCTTTCTAGTGAACTGCTCTTGGAATTCCTTGAACTTTACGATTGTGTAAATTGATTGGAATTGTTTCTCCATTTCGTATCTTGTCGCACATGGCACCATCTATGAAAATGATCTAAAGTCAACTTGAAATTCTTTTTCAGTTTTACTTCTCAATGCATGCTCATACTACTCCCACAAATTGCTTTAGGGATGTTTTTGAATGAACATGCTCATCAAAAAATGCGTTAATATCCTCACTTTGCTGTGTGGTTGACATACTCGCCCAAAATGAAGTTTTGAAATAACATGGCACCCATCGACTTCTTTCATTATATAGACCCGCCAACCAAGCATGTTCGTGTAAATCGTAATCTTGGATCATCTTATTCCAACCTTGCTCAAACTCCTCACTATCATGCACATCGTACACCAAACAATGCAAAATATGAAGAATAGAAGCTTTATGTCTATGACTACCAAAATTTTCTGGTAATTTTTTTTCAGAATATGCCACAAGCACCATCTATGTTTTGTGTTCGAAAACACGATTTCAATTACATTTCGCACAGCACAATCTTGATCTATAATAATTCAATGTGGTGCTTGATCATGCATACATTGAAGCCATGTCTTGAGTAGCTATATGAAAGTCCTTGTATCCTCGTTTGAGACCAAACCACATCCTAGAAGAGTTGATTGTCCATGATGTTTGATCCCAACAAATGGAGCAAACGGCATTTCATACTTAATAGTCAAGTACGTGGTGTCAAATGTGACTACATCACCGAATTCCTTACATGCTTGCCTGCACATATTATCTGCCCAAAATATGTTCCTCAGTGGAGCTTCGTCATCTAAGTCTATACTAAAATAGAAGCCAGGACTAGTCGCTTGCAAATTGAAAAAATACGCTCATATTGTAACAGCATCTCCTTCACCAAGTCTTAAATGCCATACTTTGTCAATGAAATTTATACAATCTTTCTCAAAGCATGCAATCTTGTCATACTTACCGGCTTCAACTATAGCTAAGTTAAAACTCTTATGTAATGGTATTCCAGCAAAGTCATTTATTTCAAGCAGCCTTTTCACGCATGCACTAATCTGGCGATTGCATCGATATAGCTTTGATTTGGATGGGCTTGTTCTGTGATTGTACTCTAAGTGGACAGTGTTAATACACCATGTGCCAGTAAGTTCAGAACATGCTGTCAATCTTGCTTTACAACTAGTTTGCATGGTTGGTTGAGGCTTCAGAATTGTATTCTCGACTATAAATAGTTGTCTTCGTACAAAACCATTCAAATATGGATGGATGTAACTAGGCAAACCAAAAGTTGGGTCCATTAACAACTTATTTCTACT
>NW_019263883.1:193119-196384 GCF_002742605.1 Olea europaea var. sylvestris | reverse complement strand
AGATTTGGGCCGGCTAGCCGACCCGGACCAAAATTCGGGTCGGTGTGTCCGGACGGGTCCGGGCCATATGGTCCGGACCGGTCCGTTACGGTCCGTAACGGACCATCACTTTGGTCCGTTACGGACCAGCTGCGACGGAGCTGCCGGAAAACTCCATTTCCGGCGAGCTCTGTCCCTTTTTTCACTCTTTTTCAACATTTTAACCTCAAATTCGATATTTTCTTACATTTTAACCATAAAAACATGAATTTAACCCATATTCATATCCTAAACATTCAAACTTTCACAAATTCGAAGTAGTTATTTATAGAAAACATGTCTAACCTTCCAGAAAATGACGATCTCCGGCGAATCGAGGTGGCTCTGGTCTTAGTCAAAGTTGGTGAGGTCCGGGCAGTCCGTAGGCGACGTCGACGGTCCGGGCAGATTTTTTCTTTTTTTTTTCTCTTCTTTTTTCTCTCTATTTTCTCTTCTCTTCTTTCCTTCATGGGGGGTATTTTCGACCCTACACAAATAATAACATTTTCCCTCTTTCTTTCTTTCTTTTTTTTTTAAAACTTGGTCAAAGGCTATTTTGATAAACATACCGGGTGGGGCAGCTATTGCCCACCATTTCCTCGTCGTCCAATGGGTTCAAGCATGATTTCATCTTAGTTCTCAAAGGCTAGGTTTTTGGTCGCGTTTGATTTTGAATTTGGAAGGTAAAGGAAATGGATTTGGGGGGAAATCTAGGCGCCGTTTCTTTTTCTTTTTCTTTTGTCACTGTTATTGTTTTTCTTTTTCCAGTGGCAGCTGAGATTTTGACCTTTCAAACATGTGCCACATCAGCAGGCTATAACATATTCTGTAGACAAGGGAGTACTTGTAGCACAGTCCTTTGGCATATTAGTTCATACATAGCTATATTAATTCCTAGGCCGTTTCATGAAAAAGCTTGGATTATTCATTGTGAGATAATTCATACAATCCATCATTCATTGATATTGGCGATAGAAAAACATCAAAACCAAAAATTCAAACACCAAAACCAAAACTTCCAGAGTATAAGTCAGAGGTTAAAGATAAAGGAAGGTGACCGAAGATCCAATTGTTGGAGAACAAGGAGTTCTCGGGAATCCACAGGAGATAAACGAGATTAGAAAGTCGGGAGTTGGCGCATGAGCACTCAATCTAGGAGGGCTTTGGGAATTACAGTACAGGAGGTCCAAAAGTAATTGTATTGGTCGAGTCTGGCGGTACTATAAGTTCGTTTGTTTATAGTGGTTCATACTGGCTTGTAACTAGAGTTTTTAATCCCACGAGGGGTTTTCTGTCATCAAATGTCCTGTGTTATTTACTTTTCAACAATTTAGTATACTGTGGCAATTCAGCATATGGTAGATTGCATGTAAATTTTTTCGAACTAATTAATAACTGTAATGTGTAATTGTTAATTAATTTGCTTAAACTCAGTGCAAACACTTATTCACCCCCCTCTAGGTGTTATTTGGGTTCGAACTGCATTTCAGTAATAACAGAGAACATGATGTTTGTATTCTTTGGAAAGAATGATTTGTTTGTATGGAAATTTTTTTTCCTCTTCTATACAAGTTAGGGTGGTTTTTTTTTGGTTGAAGATAAAATTAGAACAAAAAAATGAAAATAGATCAAAATTCACCAATTTGGTGGATTGAAATAAACTAACAAATTCACACTATACTTATTTTGGGTAATTTTTATAACAAATTCAAACTAAAAATATTTTGGGTAATTTTTAAAAAACTAATGAGCACAAGTTTCTTCGACTTGTTATGAACGATGTCATCCAAAAAGATCAAAATCGATTAAAAAAACTTCTAAGCTCTAAGAGCCTCTTTTTGTCAATTATATATAAAGAAATGTATTTAAAGCCCTAAACTATGCCAAAATTTATCCACTAATTGCTTTCTATGTAGATGTTGAATAAATTGGGAATCAAAATTTGGCATGGCGAAGTGTACCATGTGATCGCATGGTCAAAACCATTATGATCGCACAATTCAAACGTTTTTAATTGTTGTTAACCATCTTAACCCTTGCAATCACACCATTGTGGCCTTGTGATAGCAAGGTAACATATTTTTCCCTTTTTGCAAGTTGGTTACCGACTTCCTCCTTTTGTACAATTTGAGTCCTTTCTTATTTACATCATGGGTCCTCCATCTTGTAATCTTTACACTTCTATCCTCATCGTCCACAATCACCCATAGCTGACCCATTGCAAGTTTTAAATTTTGAAATTGAGTTCCCAAACTTTTCAAATGTTGGATTTAACTCTCAAAACTCGTCAATCTCCTTCGAGTGCTCCACCAATGCTTCGTATTATTAAATGCAATCCGGTTGGCTTCAAATTACTCCAAATCAAGTTCAATTAAGCTCCAAATCATCTTTCTTCATGCCAATTGTATTTAAGTCCAGGATTTTAATACAACTAACTTATTTAAATCATGAGGTTGATATCCTTTCAGTTGAACAATAAAAAACCAAGTTTAGATGTTTGAATAAGTGCACATATCATCAAATATTAACTTTAACTACACAATCACAAATAATCACTTATTATCCACACATTTAGTGTGACTAATAACTCCTCCATTTTAATCAAATTATAATTTTCCCAAACGAGCAAATAAATTGCTCGACTCTCATATTATCTTATGTTAATGCATAGACAATTGCTAAAAAAATTTGCGACGAGGCTGAAGTTTGACCATGCATTTATCTCAAATTTAAGATGATTGATATTTTCCATTCTTGTTTGGGTTCAGAAATAATTTCCGTATAATTTGAAATTAAAGTCAAATATTAGTTTAACCACACATTCGCAACTAATACTAACTTATTATCTACTCATTTTGTTGAACCCATTACTCTTCTTTGTTATAATCAAATTATATTTTTTCCCATACAAGCAAAGATTGCTTGAATCTTATAATTTAATCAAACATTCACAATTAATATCCACTTATTATCTAGACATATCCTGGGACTCGTTCCTCTTCTTTATTATAATAGAATTATACATTTCCAAAACAAGCAAAGATTGCTTGAATCTCGTAAATGCTTGGTTAATGCATAGTCGATTGCTAAAGATTTTCTTTGACTAGACTGAAGTTTGACCTTGCATTCAGGGGCGGAGCCAAGATTATTATTCAGTGCGGGCGATTTTTTTTTGATGTGTTCGTATCCTTTACAAGCTCAAACAATTCTTTCTCGATTGTTGTTTTTATGACAAACATAGCCATGC